>NC_091125.1:26646144-26947811 GCF_040183065.1 Periplaneta americana
ATAATGAGAAGCGGCTGGGCAAAATAATTTGACAAGAGTCGCATAAAAAAGGATGCTGATTGAAATACCGTTGAGACGAATAGTGAACAGACTCCTTCAGATATCTTTGATTGAGGTTGTGGCTGATATATACATCTACCACCACGAATAACAATTGTGTGTATACATCTTAAATCTGACTAGTGTAGTCTAATATGTTACTAGTCAGTGATGTATGCAAGGGAGAGGAAAGGAACTGGTCACTCTACTCTTAGCTTAGTTGCCTCATGAGTGATGCCGTATTGGTGTCACTTATGAGTTTCGGACTGTTGAAAAAACAGCTCCTTCGGAAATACGAAAAAGGAGTAACCCAGAAAGAAGTAGCTAGCCAGAGTGAGTGAGAATAAGGAAAACAGAGTCGATAAGTTTACTAAGGTTGTTGAAAGTAGAGAGATGAAGTAATTCATTATGAAAGGAATTGATATAAAACAGAATGTCAAAAGAATATCATGGAATTGTTTAAGTAGCCTACACACGTTGATTTCAAGAATTGTCTTGTTATAATTGATTTATCCAGTCAAAAAAATAATATTGTTCGAATGAACTATAACAAATGTAACATAGAACCAACATGATTTATAGCATTGAATGAGAATTTGTTCATTTGCAGTAGTGGTTCTGAATTGATGTCTTGCATCACGACTTTGAAACCCGTTCCTTGTATGAAGCTCGATAAGTTGTTGTACTTCAATTCACGTATTTATGTTCAGACACGATAAAAAAACTCCCAGCTGTCCAACTTACAGTATTACGAGAATCCAAGTCAGTTGTCATTTATGTTTTCTTTTACTAACTTCACATCGGCCACAACAGTGCTTACTGTATGTTTGATGTTCTTATGAGTAACTGTACAAGGTAATGTATTTTACGTCCGTTCTTTATTATTGGCAATTCCCTGTATATAATTGTTATGCCAAATATTTTTGTCTGGAATTTTATAGTATGAATATTTGAGGGATCTATGTCAAAAGTAATATTTGACACATCTAGATTGCACATCTTTTAACAATATATCACTTCGGAATATAAAGTATATATTATACTCGTATACTTTCACGTGTTAATTAACTATGTTACCTTGTTGACTAGTTTCAGCCTGTGGGACATCATCAGAAGTGAGTAGTCTTCGCGCCTTCTGATTGCGTTTCCTGTTAGGGTGTGTTTGTGTAGTGTAATGTGGAGTCAGA
Source organism: Periplaneta americana (assembly GCF_040183065.1). Classification (NCBI taxonomy): domain Eukaryota; kingdom Metazoa; phylum Arthropoda; class Insecta; order Blattodea; family Blattidae; genus Periplaneta; species Periplaneta americana. Next base: position 26,647,371 of record NC_091125.1, read on the forward strand.
ATGTGTGTGTTTTCTGAAATTGAGTTGTGTGTTGAGGATTTGATGCGGGTGTGTTTTTGTGTGCACATGCACGACACATTCAATCACCCGATAACAAGCTGCATTTCGAGCAATGGTACACAGACTACTCAACATACCAATAAACCAATAAGGCAAGAAAGAAGAGTTAGACACAATCAAATACATAGCACAAGAAAATGGATACAATCCTAAGATAATAAACAACATAATAAAAAGAAAAAAAAAACAGAATTACAAAAAACATAGAAATACAAATAGAAAAACAAGAACACAAAAGATACATCACACTAACATACGCAAACTAAAACACACAAGATTTCATCCTCATTCAAGAAATTATATTACAACCTCGCATACAGAACACAAAACACTCTACAAAATCATATCAACACACAAATAATACAAACAAATAAATACAACCAAACAGGTGTATACGAACTCAAATGCAATACTTGCAACAACTTCTACATAGGACAGACAGGTAGATCACTTCATACACATTACAAAGTACACATCACAGCCATAACCAAATCACAAAACACTTCCACATACGCAGAACACATCACAAACGCCAACCACACTTACAGCAACATAGACACAAACATGGAAATTCTACATCTCCAACCGAGAAACCAGAATCTAAACACACTAGAACAAAATACATCCGCATCAAATCCTCAACACACAGCACAATTTCACAACACACACACTTTTTGACTCCACATTACACTATACAAGCACACCCACGCAGGAAACGCAATCAGAAGGCGCGGAGACCACCCAGTTCTGATGATGGCCCACAGGCTGAAACTAGTGACCAAGGTAACTTATCTAATTAACATGTGAAAGCATACTTTATATTCCGAAATGATATTTTACTTTAAAAAATAGAGCAAGAAAGAGAGAGAGAGAGAAAGAGAGAGAGAGAGGGGTCATGATACATCATGTATACTGGTATTACGTAGGTCTATTGCAAAGCATAAAGTGCAGTACCACTTTGCTCTTTTTTTGCTAATGGCTGGTACTTCACTGTTAATCATTCACCCACATGAAGCCAGTTGCATAGACAAATTTACCTATAGAATCGTTGCCTAGGGTGCGGTATAGGAGGCTGGTCTACGCTAGATGATGATAATGATGATGATGATGATGGTGGAGATTTGTTGGGATGCTTCAAGGGAATCGGAGCTGTCGGAGAAAACCTTTCTGTTACTTGGACCACGGGCTTGTCCAACACAAATTATAAATCTGGGTTACACCGGAGATCGAACCCGGGTGCACAGGATTATAAGTCCAGCGCTCTAGCCGCTAGACCACCGTGGTGGCCATTGTTTGGTCAAATTTAAAATTTAAATTAATTTCCGTCTTTCTTAACTGATTATATAACAGTTATTTACCAAATATGCAGTTCTTAAGCATAAGTGGAATTGAAAATAGTAAGATGAACACAATAATTCTCTTTTTTCGAATATCGTCACCTGCTCTTCAGCATTTCAGTAATTTTTGTTACAACCTTTTTGTGAGAATCATAAATCGTCGTCATATTTGTATGTTTCACAGATCTCAGTTGCAATACCTGCATCATGCATAATAAACTAAATGGTAATTAACAACTTGAAAAATAATGCACCTATTTAGGATCTATATATATATACAGGCTAACGTCGCTCCATATAGGCTACACATCTTTACTTATGGATTTTAAGGTACCCGGAGGTTCAGCGCCTCTCTCACATAAGCCCGCCGTTGGTCCCCATGTTGTGCAAGATTAATCCAGTCTCATCATATCCTACCTCCCTCAAATCCATTTTAATATTATCCTTCCATCTACGTCTCGGCCTCCCCAAAGGTCTTTTTCCCAACTAACACTCTATATGTATTTCCGGATTCGCCTATAGTGATACTTGCTCTGCCCATCATAAACGTCTGGATTTAATGTTCCTAATTATGTCAGGTGAAGAATACCATGCGTTCAGTTCTGCGTTATGTAACTTTCTCCAGTCTCCTCTACATCCTTGTTAGCCCCAAATATTTTCTTAGGAACTTTATTCTCAAACACCCTTAATCTCTGTTCTTTTCTGAAAGTGAGAATCCAAGTTTCACAACCATACAGAACAATCGGTAATATAACTGTTTTATAAATTCTAACTTTCAGACTTTTTGACAGCAGACAAGATGACAACAGCTTCTCAACCGAATAATAACAGGCATTTCCATATTTATTCTGCGTTTTATTTCCTCCCGAGTGTTATTTATATTTGTTACTTGTGCTCCAAGATATTTCAATTTTTCCACCTCTTCGAAGGATAAATTTACAATTTTTATATTTCCGTTTCGTACAATATTCTGGTCACGAAACATAATCACATACTTTGTCTTTTAACGATATACTTCCAAACCTTATCCTGGCTGAACTTTCCTATCGAACGAAATTAAAAAGAAAAGGTGATAGTGCATCTCCTTGCTTTAGCCCGCAGTGAATTGGAAAAGCATCCGACAAAACTGACCTATACGGACTCTGCTATATGTTTCACTAAGACACACTGTAATTAATCGAACTACTATCTTCGGAATACCAACTTCTACAGGTTTTTTAACGAAGTGGTGTTACAAACTTTCAGGGATGATGGCGAAGGACACATGTATCAATTTGAGATAAGGAACCCTGGTCCGGAAATGACCGAGTCGAAAGTTACAAGCAAAAATAATTTTGTGGAAATGAAATAATTTTTTTCCTCTGTACACCTTATTTATGTGTATTTATCTGTATATCTTACACATACTGTATTCATCTGACGTTGTTTACATTGTCTACTTACAGTAGGCTATTCCATTCAGTGCGCTGTCTGGGGGTGGGGACAGGAAACTACACTAAAGCAATGCAGATAGCGTAATGTGTAACGGACATGGTCGGTCCTGATATGCACGTCTGTAGACAGCAGTGTATGTGTACAAGTTGCAGTGTCCAATCGATCAGTCCTAGTGAAATGGAGGAGTACACGAGAGTGGAATAAGCAGACCTGATTTTCGAATACGGATGAGCCAATGGGAACAGTAGACAAGCTCACAGATTGTATCGGGACAAGTACCCACTTAGGAGACATCCGGCCCATACCATTTTTTCACGACTGTTCCAATTTTAAGGGAAGGAAGGCACGTGGTGCCAAATTACAATTCCATTTCTACACAACTATTTTTGCTTATAACTTTCGACTCAGCCATTTCTGGACCATGGTTCCTAATCCCAAATTGTTACATGTGCCCTTCGCCATCATCCCTGAAAGTTTGTAACACCAACTCGGAAACACCCCGTATAAGAAATTGTATAAAACATTCCTCTTAACAGAGTCATAGGCGTTTTATAAATCTATGATGTACTGTACTGATGTACTGTACCCTTATACTCCCATTTTTTCTCCAATATCTGTCGAATTAAAAAATCTGATCAATAGTCGATCTATTACGCCTAAAACCACACTGATGGTCCCCAATAATTTCATCTACATACGGAGTTAATGTTCTCAAAAGAATATTGGACAAAATGTTGTACGACGTCAACAAAAGTGATATTTCCCGAAAGTTACTACAGTTGGTCTTGCCCCTTTCTTAAAAATTGGTACAATTATGGACTCCTTCCATTGTGTTGCTACAATTTACATACTAGAAATATAAAAGCAGTTCGACTTAGGTATTAAATGTAATATTTATAAAATGAACAAATTATAAAGAAAAATTGTTGAAGTACATAGATTTACTAAGAAATACGCAGATAACTCTTCTAAATTGCATAACTAGTTACGAAAAGACAAGGAATTAAAACAGGTAGATATAGATAATCTTCTTTAAGTTGGTACGTGTAATAGTACCTATTTTCTCTGTTGATGGTGATGGTGATGGTGATGGTGATGGTGGTGATGATGATGATGATGATGATGATGATGATGATGATGATGATGATGATGATGAGGGATAGAGAATCTACAGAAGAAATTATGTTCTCACAGGTGTCGAAAATCATTGGTCGTTGTAGGGTGGTGATGTGCAATACATCAGAGTTAATCCTAACAATAGGATGAGAAAGGAAGATATCATCAATCTTAATTCATGACTGGATGCTTCATACAGCAAATATATGAGAGCGCTTTGATTCTCCTTGCTACTATTACATCAACTCCCAAACCGCACTGAATTATTCCCGGCTCACGAAGTCGTTTCAGATCACTTAGCTCGTTTTGCGGACTACAACAAGAGCTCACGAAATTGAGGGTGATCTTAAAATAAAGTGATTTATTTTATGATGTGGTCGGGTTGTTTATTGCTCTTATATCAATTGAAGAAATCAACTAGAGTTTCTTTCTTTTAAACTAAAGACAAAAGTCGATTATATTATAGAGCCACCTACACTTTCGGAAACTTTCACTTTCTGTTAAGGACAAATCGCCACGATTCTTGAGCGGTGGCACGACTCGCTCTAAAGTAATCGGCGAGGATAACATCACAATGCCAGAGAACGAGTCTCGAAAAGAACATAAAAGAGACTTAACAAACCTTAGCGACTCTGAAGCACCTCACGGTATAGTCAGATCTCTTCACTACTTCTATCTTTATATATGCCTGCACTTCAGCGCTAATGCATGCAGGGCCCGGATCTACAGAGACAATAATTCTAGCGAGGAACAACTTTGTGCGTCAGGAGGGGAAAAATGTACAGCTAAAATTCTCTTACTGTTAAGTAACCAGACAAGAGAAATGGTAACAGATACCGAAAGAAAACAGGTTCAGTATATAAGCATGTAAGTTTGACTGCCACGACAATTATGATTAAGAAATGTCTCGTAATACTCTATAGAGATCAGCTTTCACTATTTAAAATGGAACCAACACATTAGGCCTAATTACCTTTGTAATTACGTAAAATAATAGGCCTATATTATTTTGTTTTATTGAGGAAATTACTTGTCAATAAGTTTATTACGCACAATATGCTTAACTTTATTTCAATCGGCAATTATGTATGGAATTATAGGATGGGATAACTTATTTAAATCCAATTTTTATCCACTTTATTTATTACAGAAGAAAGTAGGCCTAATTAAAATATGTCTTCATAAACCTATTCATTTAACATCTCAAAAATTGTTTTTAGACTTTAATGTTCTTAACACAAGAAAAATTTATTATATTGAATTAATAAAATTCATTCATATAAATTGAAGTAATTTTGAATTGTATTCTCATAGTTGTGAAACAAAAGGTATGCATTCTTTAAGATAGTTTGAACCAAATTGCAATACTGCTACAGTATTTAATCATAGTACAATATATAACAAATTTATATTTAAATATCCTAATCTTATCAATTCTAATAGTTCTAGTATTAAATAAAAAAAGTTATGTATGCATTTTATAAAAATTAAAAAATTGTAAATTTAAATTTATATATTCTTATTGCATGGTAGACATAAGACAAATTAAATTAAATATTTCTTAATTTCAATTCAGGATTCCGCCCCTGAACACTAGTTCTACTTTTCAGGGGCGAGGTAAATTTTTTTGTATATATTATATTTTATGTTACAATTATTAGCTAAATAAATAAATAAGTAAATAAATAAACAAATAAATAATAAATAAATAAATAAATAAATAATCTTAACCCTTCAGTGCTCGCGCCATAATTTGTGACACCAGTACTCGCGCGGATTACATTTGTATTCCATTTTCTTTTTCATTTTACTAAACAATTTTTATACGTATGAATATGTCAATTTTACAACATACGATTATATAATAACGATATTACTTTATTGATTCTATTAAACTGTTTACGATTATGACATTGTAACTCTATTCGAATTTTAATATTTAAATCGGTGATGTTAACAAAACGTCAATGATATTGTGATACAAACAATGTAATTAAAAATTCTATTTTGTTATTATACAGGATGTTTCAAAAAGACGAGGCATAATTTCAAGTATGTATTTCCCACATGTAGACAATCAAAATAGTTCATTACAACATGTGTCCGGAAATGTTTTATTTCCGAGTTATGGCCTTCACATCATTGAAATTCACCGGAACGTTTTTCTTTCCGCAGGTCGTTGCCGTCAAAGGAGACATTAAGAGGGCACTCTGACAGTTCATTCCGAGGCGAAGGTTACATTCAGTGTTGTGTAGGCGTTAGACTGTGCGACATGTATTCAAATCAAGAGCTGGCAGAGATACACTTCATGTACGGTAAGGCGGACGGCAATGCTGCGCTGGCTCGTCGTTTGTACCAGGAGAGGTACCCACAGCGACAATGTCCAGATCGGAAGACATTTGTACGTCTCCATTACAGTCTGTGCGAGTATGGAAAATTTAACTCTCCTGGTTTGGGAAGGGGACGACCAAGATCTACAACTCCAGAAGTACAGGAGGAGATTCTGGAGGCTGTGAACATGACTCCTTCTATCAGCACACGAAGGGTAGCGTTGCAAGTCAATGTTCCTCATACGACTGTCTGGAGACTGTTGAAAGAGTATGTATCAATTGTATCCTTATCATTTGCAACGTGTACAGGCCCTGTCACCAGCAGATTACCCTGCACGAGTTAGGTTCTGTCAGTGGTTCTTGCAGCAGTGTGGTGTAAATCCGAACTTTCCTGCCTTAGTATTATTTACAGATGAAGCACAGTTCACACGAGATGGCATAACAAATTTCCACAATCAGCATGTATGGACGTATGAAAACCCACGTGCAACTGTTCCATTCATCACCAGGTGCGGTTCTCCCTCAACATGTGGGCCGGTATCATTGGTGATCGATTAGTTGGACCCCATGTACTTGTAAACAGACTTACGGGGCAGGCGTACACAAACTTCCTGGAAAACACCATACCTCATGTTTTAGAAGACACTCCACTGATCAATCGTCAACACATTCACTTCTTGCATGATGGCGCTCCTGCACACTTCAGTCGTACGGCTCGCCGGTACTTGGATCGAAGGTTTCCTGATCGATGGATAGGTAGAGGTGGCCCAATTACTTGGCCTCCACGCTCACCTGATCTGAACCCTCTCGATTTCTACTTGTAGGGCCATTTAAAATCATTGGTTTATTCGTCTCCGGTGCCTGATTTGGAATCCCTTCGGAATCGAATTGTGGCATGTTCTGAGGACATACGCAATACTCCTGGAGTTTGGGATCGTGTGAGACATCGATGTGAGGTCTGTATTCAAGCAGGAGGTGGACATTTTGAACATCTTCTGTAATGACAACGACCTGCGGAAAGAAAAACGTTCCGGTGAATTTCAATGTTGTGAAGGCCATAACTCGGAAATGAAGCATTTCCGGACACATGTTGTAATGAACTATTTTGATTGTCTACATATGGGAAATACATCCCCTGAAATTATGCCCCGTAATTTTGAAACACCCTGTATAGATTTGAGTGTTAGTTATTATAAACTACACTCCACAGTTATAATTTCCTACTCCTAAAATTGAATTGAAGTAAATGTTTGATATAAGAAGTCATTGCTCTGTATTATGAAATATTTCCAAATAATAATTTATACTGCAGGATAAAATAACCTCTGCAACAACATAAAATACGTCTTAAAGAGTCTTATGGACGGCTTTTAGGAGTAAATTAAATTACAAATTAAGTTAATATAGAAATCGAAAAATATTTTATATGCTCGTGTATTCTCACGCGTTAAAAACACTGGCGTTAACATTCGCGCGGATTACAATTGTAATCCACATAATCCACTCTATATTGCTACACAGAAAATAGTCACAATTACATCCAAACACTCCAGACATGAGAGCTAAACTATAACAAGAAGATACTGAACATTTCATTCTATCAGCATTGAAAACGAAGTGATATGACGTAACAAACAGCAGTGGATTACAAATGTATGCCGTGCGAGTACTGGAAGGTTAATCATATAGCTTAAATTAATGTTTCCAAGAAATTCCTTTAATGTTAATTTTTTTTTTTCAGATCTTTACGCCTGTAAACCTATTCTTATAAATGTTTATGATAATTCCGTTTTTGTAACGTACTGTTGTCAAATATTATGTAACACTTTAATAAGGTTAGATATGAGTCTTTTGAACAATAATTTAAGTTGAAAGAATTTTAGATTTCATAATTACAAGTACATCTCTGTATATTTCGTATGCTAATTTGTTGCTCATAACAGTACTTACTCATGTACATTACGATTAAATTCGTATAATAGTACATTATGCAACGAGCCTATAATGATAGTAATTAAAATACGCGTATGGATGTTTATGAAACGAGCGCAAGCTAGATTCATAATTTTCATACGAGCTTCTTAATTACCATTATAGGCGAGTTTCATACGACTTTTTATGCTCGACCATATTTCTGACTTGAAATTACAGTATTCAGATGTATACATTTTATTTGTATCTGACAAGATCGGAAGTGACCTTGTTCTAGGTCGTGAATTGTGAGATGTGTGCAGACGCGAAAGTATTGATTTTTTCCGAGGAACAATAATGTCATTGACCTTGTGTAATCCCGTTAAACTTGGTATGACTTTGATTATTGAATTCGACATTGAAAAACGAGATGACAAATTGAATTTATTTGAATATTATTTACAATTAACGCTAATTATTATAGTAACAGAACATAACCTTTGCGACAGTATTGGATTTCCAGCCTCCGTGACTTTTCGCTAATTCTCTTTCGATTGCATATCCGAGAATAATCGATACTTGCGGTTTTATAACGGTACAAAGCTGACTCGTTATTTGCTGAACACCTGTAAGCTGAGTTGTCATTGGCTGAAAACACCTGAACTTGAACTTTAATGAGTAGGTGTACTTTAATGGCATGCATTAAAGGTCTGCTACCAGGTGTATAATTACTACATTTCGGCATGGTCGAGCATAAAAATTATAAAATTTCTCAAATGAATGCGCTCCTTTTGTGATGACTGTCGATTTAATATGTGTCACTAATTATATATATGAACATGGAGTAAGGACACTAAGGAGAAAATACCAAAGAGAAAAGATTCGATCCAGTGCTATGGATTGAACTTCGGCGTAGCTCAGTTGTTAGAGCGTCCAGGGCGTAGACCTGGGAGTCGCGAGTCGCCGGCACCGAAGCGAATGTTTCTCTATTAATAACCTCTGGTAACTATAACATATAATTCTGTATGGCCAAAAAATTAATGTTTACTTACTTAATATTTTTCTTACTGTTAATTTTAAGAATAGGCCTACACCTTACAATCTAGTATACAAATACATTAAATATATGATGATAACAGTAGGCTTATACCTACATTTTCCGATAGTCGTCTGCCTGGTTGGCGCAATTGATATAGCACTGGCCTTATGTTCCCGAGATTGCGGGTCGATCCCGGACCAGGTCGATGACATTTAAGTGTGCTTAAATGCGACAGGCTCATGTCAGTAGATTTACTGCCATATAAAGAAACTGCGGGACAAAATTCCGGCACACCGGCGACGCTGATATAACCTCGGTAGTTGCGAGCGTCGTTAAATAGTATATAACATTTAATATTTTTCCGATAGTCCTACCTTGCACGCAATAGCGCTTGTGACGATAATGGGGAGAACTGTTAAGATTTTTGTCAGTGATTTTATTATGTGATATGATATGATAAAATGTCTAGCTTTCATTAATCAGGTAATCTTGTCGTACTTTAATTTTTATTGTAATTGTAATTATAAATTTAATGTTAATTGTAATTTTATTGCTCATATTATAGTTGTAATCCCCTGGTAGAGGGGCAGAGAAGGCCTGACGGCCTTATCTCTACCAGGTTAAATAAATAAATACTAAATACTAAATTGTGACATCGAGCTCTACTTTTTTGGTCCGACATTTTTATTTCTGTCTTACTTACTTATTTACTTCATTACTTACTTGCTTTTAAGGAACCCGGAGGTTCATTGCCGCCCTCACATAAGCCCGCCATTGGTCCCTATCTTGAGCAAGATTAATCCACTCTCTATCATCATATCCCACCTCCCTCAAATCCATTTTAATATTATCTTTCCATCTACATCTCAGCCTTCCTAAAGGTCTTTTTCCCTCCGGCCTACCAACTAACACTCTACATGCATTTCTGGATTCGCCCATACGTGCTACATGCCCTGCCCATCTCAAACATCTAGATTTAATGTTCCTAATTATGTCAGGTGAAGAATACAATGCGTGCAGTTCTGTGTTGTGTAACTTTCTCCATTCTCCTGTAACTTCATCCCGCTTAGCCCCAAATATTTTCCTTAGCACCTTATTCTCAAACACCCTGAACCTATGTTCCTCTCTCAAAGTGAGAGTCCAAGTTTCACAACCATACAGAAGAACCGGTAATATAACTGTTTTATAAACTCTAACTTTCAGATTTTTTGACAGCAGACTAGATGATAAAAGCTTTTCAACCGAATAATAACAGGCATTTCCCATATTTATTCTGTGTTCAATCTCCTCCCGAGTATGTCTTATCTTAGTTTAATAGTTCGTCTACTGCAGCCGTGGCGAAAAGGCCATGGTGCGCCGAGCCACTGTGTAAGCTGCAACGTGCATAGCACCTATGGAGGGAGGCGGACAACCAAAGGGGAAGTTAATGTTTAGGACGTGTAACGAAGAAAGAAATGAACAAGAAAACATAGGACACATTATCACAACCTAAAATTAACTGTCTTCAGAATGTCTCTGCGACAAAGTTTCAAAATCAGGAATTATGTCACTTACTGCCAATCGTAGTTGATCACGAAGGTATTTGTTTGTCAGTCGTGATCTAAATTTGATTTTTACTATTTTCATTGTTGAAAATAATTTTTCACAAACGTAAGTTACAGCGAACATTGCTTCAAGAGAGCAAGCGAAAGAACGAAGCTTCAAATATTTATTTTTTTCCAAAGATTTGAGAAGTTCAATATCTGTCAAGTCCTTACATCTAGCTTTCATTTAACGTCACATTGTAAATCTGTGAGTTTAAATTGAAAATCTAACCGCATTATTCGTACATCTGCTGTAAAAGAATCGACGTACAGAGATGATGATGATGATGATGATAATAATAATAATAATAATAATAATAATAATAATAACAATAATAATAATAATAATAATAATAACACTTAACCTTTTAATGTTTCATCAGTAACATATAGTAATTTATAATGCCGTTTTATGTTATACAACCGTTTTCCTAGTAATATTTGTGAACAAATCATACATTTAATATTTTCATCATATTGTAAGCAAAAAAATGCATCCTCCCATCCTACTTGAAACTTTCGTTTTTTATAGAGGTACATGGTTTCGAGAGAGACATTGCGACGATACGCCACTCGCAGGTCAGAGACAAATACAAATGGAACGGAGTTTGACTCCAGTGAGTGAGAGGGTGGGGGTTGTAGGTGGGAAGCGAGAGAAAAGCACTGCGAGCCACAATGTGCTCGTGAGTCGCATTTTCGCCGCGGCTGGTCTACTGTAATATACAGCGCTAACATTACCGATAGTCAGGAGTTGTTTTGAAAGGCATTAAAACGTGGTTTTTATTTCATAATTTCAAGTTAATTATGTCTTGAACACCTCATAGGAAACACATGTTTGAATTGAGAAATTCCATGTCGTACCTGTAGATTCGTAATTTGTTTGGTGCTTCGTTTCGTGTGACTTCAATCAAAACGGAGAAGCTCAGGACCGCTTTTCCTCTTTTTCATGATAGCTAGGCTCGAGAAGAAAACGCAGTTATCCGCCTGGATACCGAGCTAAGTTGAGAAGCCTAGCTGCAGGAAAACTTGTACGCTGGAATCTAATTTCCTTCATTTCGGGTCACGGAGCAACAGATCTGGCTGCCGGCCAGGTACAACGGACAGAGATACACTGGCCCAACTCTTGCCTCTTGGCTCCTTACGAGTCATATTATCTCACGCGTTTAATGAACTGAGTATCGAAAATACCTTCACGTCCAAGTCTTTGTCTATAATTTAAAAATTGCGAAATCATAATAGGAGAAAAATATGCACATATCAATTGAGGCGGTAGCCGGAAAAGGAGCTCATAAACTAAAGTCATGTTTCGAGGAAACAATGATCGAAAGATTTATTTGTATGTCATTGCGATTTGGATGCACTTTTATCAAGACTATTAAACTCTTACTACGTCATACTACTTTTGACCAATAAAACGGTACGAAAGGACGTATTTCAACCAATCATGGCTGCTTATCGCACAATTTTATCGCGTCCCTAGCATTTGTTTAATTTTATCGCGTCCCTAGCATTTGTTTCTTTGTTTGCCAACATTTGAAACTGCGCTGGTCTGGACGTCAATATATATATATATATATATATATATATATATATATATATATATATATATATATATATATAATTACAAAGCACTTCAGTCGATGCACAGCAGTTTCAAATATGACTCGCATTGGCAGTCAAGAACAAGAATTAATAAAAATCACTGATCATACCTATGCATCTTCTGAAATCCTATTTACAAATAAATGAAGAGCACCATTCGAAATCCTGAATAGGTTGAATACACCATGTAGGCCTAAATCAACGAGTTCCACTTCTATTACGCACACGTCCAATATAACATCAATTGAACCACCAACCACATTCAAATTTGAAAATCGTACATTCAATAATTATTCCTTTTAAAATTATTCATTCGGAAATTCTGAATAAGTTGAATACACCATGTAGGCCTAAATCAACGAGTTCCATTTCTATTACGCTCACGTCCAATATAACATCAATTGAACCACCAACCACATTCAAATTTGAAAATTGTACATTCAATAATTATTCCTTTTAAAATTATTCATGTTTATTTTTTATGTCATCGTCGTTAATTAAAACTTTTCTAACACTTGTATATATTATTTAGGTTATGTTATAGCTTCTGCTATATGATATTATGGATAGTCACGTATCAGAGATTGTTTAATACTGAGATTTATTGAAAATCATCTGTCAAGTGACGTTGATTACTGGGATCCGGATGATTGAAGTGGAATGCAAATGTTTTAATAAAAACGAAACTGAATCAACAAAGCCTTCTTGACTAGTAACCGTCTACAGAGTTCAATGAAGATTCCATAGTTGGCACAACTGCCATCTAGCGTAATGGTGCAATAATACATTTGAAGACAGGTTTATTTTCGTAAGTCAATTAATATTTTATTGTACTGGAGTACTTTGTTAGTTATAATCTTTATATACTTTCTTCTAATCGTGTAATAGTCAATTAAATTCCACTCGAGTTTTGATTTTCTCTAGATAAATCAAAACCGCTAGTGAGATTACTGTTGATAACTATTTTCATACTGTTACAATATTATTTGTCTACAAGTATTTTTTAAATAATACATTCCGACTTTAATAGTGTTAATAAAAGAATATATTTTATTGAAGCATTTTATAGGCCCTTTTTCCAGGGAACAAGTTTATTTTATCAAAATACTTTCAATATGATTCTATTTTAGCAGAAATTTAATATCAGCATTGTGAACGGCGCACATTACAGAGGTTTACAATTTCATAGTTATTTTAGTAAAATTATATTTCTTACATATATCTCATAGTTACGTCATAAATTGTACCGAATATGTAAGAATCAAGAATATCTATTAGATACAGAATACAGATTACAGGTTATTTAATATTAATCTAGAATGGATTCATACTCAGTGCAGTTTGCAAGTTTACACTTTAGTGCACATGCTGGATGGACTCACACTCATTTTGAAAATCATCATCATTGATGTTTTCTTCAAATCCAACTTTGCTCTCTTCAATAATGTTGTCAAGTCAACTATTTGAAATATTTGTACTTCACATTCAGTTTTTCACCAGTCTTTCTTTGTAATAATCACAGAATAATCCAAAGAGAATCTTGACATTTAGCTTTGGGTGTGGACAATAGTGTATCTTGCTATGTGGAATCGGTTATAGATGTGACTGCAGTAAATCTCATTATGTTGTTGTTCATTTTATATGGTTTGTTTTCACGAGAATCCCTTCTTTTTTCCCCACAAATGTTTCACCTTTTAATATATTCCCTTGTATTATTCTCAGTCTTTTGGCAAACATTTTGAAGATTCCCAAAATCATTTGCCGACACACCTCTTGCTGAACCCACTTCGACGCAGAGAATATTACTATGTATTTTCACGACTTACTTTTGGATTTTAATTTGCATTTACGACTAGTAGATTTTTTTTATAACAAGCCTGCCACTGTAGCATCCTGCAGTAACTTTGTTTGTCCACTGTAAAATATTTTGAAGAGATCTTTCTGTTCATCAGCAGTGAACTTGGAGAAAAATTCTTTCTGGCAGCAGAGGTAACGAGTGTAAAAATTTACCTTCAACAATAGTACCTTTAGAAGTTACATACGTAATATGTTGTTTATTCATTTTTCTGTCTTCTCGTTTCAGGTTCATTTTCATGTCCTATCTCCTCTTTTTTCGTTTATGTCCATTTCTTTCCATTTTGAAACAATTCAGATCGCACACAGATCACAACTGTTACACACAATACAATTATATTACTTGCAGCGCCTGCCTCGAGCTCCTGTGTTGATGTTTGCTGCATTCCACAACTACGCAAGAGTGCATGGGTTCATTCAATTAGCTACCCTGTCCTCTGTTTACAAGATATTGAAACGAAACTACGTAAACGAGTAGATTTTAACACGGAGAATCGAATTAAACATTCTCCCGAAAAAGGGCCTATAGATCCATGGGCCCCTTTTCCTGCTACCGCCTCAATTTATACATCTACAAGAGCTTGATTCATTAAATTTTAATAAATGATTAAAGAAGTGCGTAATGTGGAAATATACCATAGATCAAGCATGGAGGAAAAAGTAGTACTAGCATTTAATTTAATGATTCATTCAACTACAGAGACTATTCAGCGCCGAAGTTCAACGTGGATGAGAAATGGCCGACATTTTGTCTGGAGACCTTCATAAAGGCCAGAGACTTTTATTTTGTGACACAGCTTTACTTTCTTCCCAGAGCAAGCCATGCTAAAGATTCTGATGCCTTTTAAAATTCAGCAACCACCGCTACATTTAAAATCTCGAACCCCTTATGCAGCGATACCACGGTAAACACTAGAGTACCAAAAAAGACTGAACAATTTGTAGGATGTAAGTAGTAGGACAGTTATCTCATGTAAGAGAGATGTTACAGGTTCTACCAGAAGTTTAAGAACACCTCTTCGAAAGAGATGTTGTACTACTGTCCTTGATGTTTATAGAGAGCAAGTGCCTGTGGAAAGTGAAGTTTTTTTATTGCAAACCCTATCTCTCTTGTCTTTCAATTTACGGGGTTACGTAACAATTTTTCTGTTATGAAAACTTACTCAAAATTACATTTTATAAGAAAAATTTGATAACTCCAGAATGGATGTATTAAGATCAATGAATTTTGGAATAGAGTTGGACATTATCTAAAATCATTCTTCCACATTCCAATAATCTGCCACTTTACGTCGACACTCCTGAATTTCGACCCATTTTCACTTTTCCCACAACTGTTTACTGAAATTGGGGGAATAAGCTGATTTACCAGTATTAACAACTCCCAATCTTATTATGTATCCCGCGCCGTGGCGTCGTGGTCTAAGGCATACTGCCTAGGACTCCCGTTACGGAATGCGCGCTGGTTCCAATCCCCATGCAGGAAGAAATTTTCTCATGAAATTTCGGCCAGTGTATGGGACCGGTGCCCACCCAGCATCGTGATGCACTTGGGGAGATACGATAGGTAGCAAAAATCCGGTTTCTCAAACCGGCTGGGGGGATCATCGTGCTAACCACACGATACCTCAATTCTGGTTGGATGATCGTCCACCCCTACTTCGGCATGGTCGTGACGCCAGCAGCCGGCTGGTAGGTCTTGGCCCCTCATGGCTGTAGCGCCTGGATTTACTTCACTTAATGTTATGATGTGAGTGGCAGTGGCGGTCCCGGGTAAATTTGCTGCAAAATTACAAACTCAAAAGAATTTTAGAAAGTGGCAATTTTACCTAAAGAAAAAAACAACAAAAAATCTGGATCTTAATACGTGAACGAGGTGTTACAATGTGTTTAAACAAAAAGTAATATTTTAACAAGAAGTCTTTCAGATATTTCTACTCTATCCCAAAATTCATTGATCTAATTATGTCCATTCTGGAGCAATTTATTTTTTTCTACAAAAATGTATTTTTTTTTCGGAGAGTTTTCATAACACATTTTTAATACCATAATCCACAGTTTGAAAGATAAAAAGATTGGGTTTGCAGTACAAAATTCGTTTTTTTAACAGGAATTTGGTCCTTTTATAAACATTAGGAGTTTTCACATTAACTGGACAGTAGTGTAACATCTATTTCGAAGGGGTGTCCTTACTTTTCTGGTAGAACCTGTATAATACCTTTAAAGAATCTACATCTTTCAAAAGTGTAACACTCCTAAGGGATATGCTTAGCAGTTCATTGAACCTGTCCACATAATTAATAATAGAGAAAAATTCTGTAGGACCAAAAAAATTAATTAAACTTTATATAGATTATTCGAGCAAGAGTGCATATTACTGTACAGATTACTGTGCATATTACTGTAGAATCCCGGCCACCAAGTCACTCAACTGAGTGCGCTCCTTTTATAACGACAGTTGACTAATATAAATGTCAACATACATGTCGAAATTGGAGTCGGGCCACAAATGGAAAAACACTGGAGGAGAGGGATTCGATCCGGTGCTGTGGATTGAACTTCGGAGTAGCTCAATGGTTAGAGCGCTTGATACGTAGAACCAAGGACCCGGGTTCGATCGCCGCCGCCGGAGCGAATTTTTCTCCTCTAATATTAATTGTTACCATAACAGATGTATTCTGTAGGACCAAAATTATTTAATATTTACGTAGACTGTCCACATAAGCCACACAATGCGTTATCCTGAAAAAGGCTACGTTATCTAAGTGTTTTCTGGAGGGTTTATGTTCACTGATTATTCCAATCATTTTTCTGATCTGTTTTACGCTATATTCTTTTATATTTAGGTGATTTTCGTTGAACAATTATGGAAGCTTGTATGACGAACTTCCCAAACGTTTGCCCAAGAAAGCCTTTCCATCTTCTTTGGCGTTCTTTTCAGTTTAATTTTATACTTTGTGTTTAATTTTATACTTTGTTCTTGGCCTGATCCGACCTTATGAAAGGGAAACGTTTGCGTTGTCATCAGTCCCTCTTCTTTCACCATTATCGATGCGTTAGTGCCTTGGCACGCAACGTAGATTCACCTGGTTTTCTTGTTGGTAGGATAATGAAGGCTTGCATCCCATTCCATTCTATGTTGATATAATAGCATTTAAGTACAGAAATAATTACCTGACTTCCTGTGACGTTGACTATG
The DNA here is from genome assembly GCF_040183065.1 of Periplaneta americana. NCBI lineage: Eukaryota > Metazoa > Arthropoda > Insecta > Blattodea > Blattidae > Periplaneta > Periplaneta americana. The sequence continues at coordinate 26,664,836 of NC_091125.1, forward strand.
TGTTTATATCTCTCACAGAAGTTAATGCAGATAAGTAAAGCATAAATCTCAGCATGCAAATGGTTGCATATTTTTAAGCCTCGAAGAGATGCTGCGTATTACGGAACCGGAATGTGTGTGGTATTCGAGTTATGTGTATAAAATCAGTCGACCATTCGTTTCTTCTTAAAGTTGTTTCCTTTTACATTTCGTAGTTCTCCGATTTATATTTCAGGGGACTCTATTAACTTGTACTCGGTAGACATAATTATAACCGACAGGCATACTAAGAACAGAATTACTTCAATAAGTAGACGTTACGGTAGTTTCCCTCAGGCATTTGTAGATCGATATGCCGCCAACATAATTTCAATTAGAATATGGATATCGTGGCGAAGAGGTCCAAATAGTACAACAGTTTCAATGACTTTTTGATGATTATAATCTTACGTTACAATTTCTCCTTGAATTGTAATTGAGGAACTCTCTGTAAAAACGTGATAGCTCCACATTTAGAAAGTTGTGAAAAATAATAAAGAACATTCTAAAAAAATTCAAATTTTAACTGAGATTTTCTTTTTCAAAGTATGTCCTAGGTACCTAGGGTTTTCATTTTATCACACAATCATTTATTATAATTAGACTTCGTTGAATTGCCACACGCAGCATGCAATCAGGTTGCCGATGTACGGTAGTATAGAAGAGCTGAGCGACCTCCCGGTCTCGTAGTATAAGCAGTTCATGTTAAGAGTTGTGACCGGTCCAAATAGATAGAGGAGCTGCAGCTAATGTATACCTATGTAAGCACTTGTTTTTGCATTACTGTGGTTGGAATAGTCAACGCTTAACATATTTGTTCAGTGCAGACAAGAATTCAATCAAACATACCACAATGAGAGTGTTGCTGTTACAAACAATTACCCCTGGAATACTCTTACCTCCGCAGCCAGTCTTGACTGTTGGGGAACGTGGTTGGATTCTGTTAACTATTATGCAGAATATTACAGCAGCAAAATAATGGAGGTAATTGATGCATTGGATAGCACAGACAGTTCCGCTGTTGCAGCTGTAAAATAATTGCCTTCTGAACAGCTATTGGAAGATATTGTGTTCATTGATTCTAATTTTAAAATCGTGTCCAAAAGCATCACCCTGTTAGAATCGCCTAAACTACAACTATCAGAAGCTCTTAATATATCGGATAAAGTATGACAAACCGTTATCCAAAATAACAATTCACTAATTTCAGAAAAAGTGAAATGTAAGTTGAGAAACATTATTGCTAAAAATTCTGCCTATTCATAACTTCGTATTATAAATGATGTGTTATTAGGTCACGACAAGACGTCTGAAGTTGGTGTACTAAAAAGTAGTGACTTTCAGTTCTTCATATATGCACGTATTACATCGTGTGATGTTGAACATACATTTCCCAATATAAAAACTGTTTAAGTGACCATCGGAGGAGATTACTTTGCAGTCGCTCAAAATGTACGTAACTCTTCACTACAATGCACATATTCAAGAATGATGTATCTTACATTGCATTTTACAAGTTCATATATCTCACTATAAAATAATTGTGTATTTACATGTTTAGACATTTGCTACTTCAATGATCATTCATTATATTTCTTGAATGTAGGATACAGGTTTTATTGTAACCGCAGTATACTGCTCAGTTATTTACATCAGAGGCATACGCCATCCTTTGCACGTCCCCTTCTCATACAATCTATACCGCGTGCGCAGTAAACCTTGCGATTCTCGTGGCAATTCCACGAAGTCTAATTATAAACAACAGATTTGGGGGTAAAATATAAACAAATATTGGAGCTACCCCCTTTTTGCAATAAAATTGGGTATAATTAGCCACGTTTTGCACTCAACACACAATTACTGTGTCAATATCAAAAACTACAACACAAGACTTACATATACATATACATACAGTTTGAAACGTAACTAATGTTATTAATTTAAGGGGATTATTTTGCAAAGGGATTTTACAACGTTACATTTGTTCGAATCAAATTTCTGTACATTTAAAGGATTAAAATTCTTTCATTCATTTATTACCATAATACAGTACGGCGCCTATGCACTGACAGAGCGCGATCCATTCGTCTGAGGTAGTATGGGAACAGCACAATTACAATACATTTGTACGAAAACAAAACTGTACAACCGTGATAAATCAATGTAACATGATATTTTGGTTTGTAATCAAATTTAATATACTTATAATAACATGAAATTCATAATACAGCCAGCTGCAGAAGCGTTCGCATATATAAATGAGGCTCCGAAACTGCTATAAACATACAAATATAGAAATGAATACTTTAAGTTAGTGATCGCAGTATCAGTGCTCTGTGACGTCATCCCTTCGAGCAATAGCGCTTTGCGTCGGCATATAGAGCTATGCGTGAGCGAAGAAGGGTTGATAAGCTTCAATTGAAAGCTACAGTGATACTCAATACATCTAATTTCGTGCATCTAATCCACGGTAATATTTATAGCACTATAAATTAACTTAAAAAACGGGCAGATATTTTGATTGTTTAAAATCCGATTATTTATTGAGAGTAGAATTTCTATGAACACAAAATGAAATGACAGAAGAAACTATGAAGTAGAATGGAACAAAATATTTAACACCATGTTTTTCAATTGTTATAGTAGGCCTACCTGCCTATCAAGTCACTAAATTTTGTCATATTAATTGACACAATATGCTGAATAATGATACTGTAAATTAAACTTCCTAACATTTTGAAGTAGCCTATCTCACAACAAATTAAACTCTTCTCCTTTGTCATACCCTCGTACTCCACAAATAGGAATAAATATTCTCTATTCTCATATTGATAAAAATGATACCGAGGTTAACGTTCTTTCACTAGTATGTCTACACTCCTGTATCTCCGCCATGACATACTCGTTTAAATCTACAGGCAAATTACCACGTAAAAATTAAATCAGGACTTAAACGAATTTTTCCGAATTATCAATTAAGTCGGTACTGAACTGCACTAGCCTGTCTCTATGTAACTGCTGTGCTCCTCCTCAGCTGCTCATCTAGACTAACTTGCTCCAACGTCACGTCTGCATAACTTGTCAAACACTGGCTTAAAAGTGTTCTCGGATGATAGTCGTTATACTATTTCAAGAGTATCGCCAATTTATTTGTGCGAGATCGTGCGTATTTGCTTGTTTTCCGCACAGAATCAATACGCGGTAAGTGTGAAATACCACATTCAGTATTCCCAACGTAACACACACAACAGTTTCCCTCTTCTTACCGCTTAAGCGCCATTTTCATTTTACTGCTTTAGGCTTTTAACATATTATTTTTAGAGACGTTTAACATAGTAATAATTATAAATTGGAAACTTACCACTGCAATTTCACCTAAATTGCAATGTTAATTATTGTTTTTAAATATTTGCAAAAATTAAGTAAAGTCTACTACTCCACGAAACTTATTGCATTCCTGATACAAGTAACATTAAGGAAGCCGTGAAAAAATCAACAAGATTCCAGATGCCGATGTTATTACTGAAATATGTTACATAAATAATATTGTTAAAATATTAAAATGAAAAATAAATCATTACATAACCTTACCGTTTGTTTAAAGTTCACTTTTATAGACTGGGGGGAAAAAAACAGACGTATATCACGGCCTGCTGGAGTATAGTAAACACATAAAACATTTTATAGCAACAATGTTGAAGAAAGATATTTTGGTTTTCCGAAGTTGCCGTCATTAAACAGAAACCAACATGGAGATTTCATTGCAACTAATTAGAAATTCGTCTTTCACGTATGTAATAAACTATCTTCGCACAAAATAATGTACGATACACGAGCGGTATGTTTGTTTTCATGTTCTCGGAAATTAAAAAAGCTCAACTACGTTTCGCTTTTTCAATCTTTTCCTCGACCATGAAAACGTCAACATACCGCTCTTGTAACGTATATTACTATTGTATTTATTCATTAATCACATTCTTATTCTACTGGTATGATAGTTTTATCTGAACCGTTCTTACATGAAGTTCAATAGTTGTGTAAACTAAGAAAAGAAAGAACAAGCTTTTAATGAGAAGCGTGTCTCACTTTAGACAACTGCAATAATTTAATTTACTTTTGAGGCCCGTGAAAAAACGCAAATTTATACGGTATTATTTAAAAAAAGAACAGCAGCGGTGTATCGGAACGTTGAGAACTTTATTTGATAAACGATAGAAAGGGGGATGCGTTTGTGATTTGTAGGGTGCAATCAAATAGTGTGTGTGTTCTGAAATTTAGTTGTGTACTGAAGATGTGTTGTGGGTGTGTTTTTGTGTGTCTGTATATTTCATACTGTTTTAGTGTGTTTAATTTGTGGTTCTTCAGTTGGATAAGTAGAATTTTCGTGTCTGTTTCCTACTTGCTATAGCTGTGGTTGGTGTTCGTGATGTATTCTGTGTATGTGGAGATCTTGTGTGAGTCACAGCCAAACTAGTCAACTAGGTACTTTACAATTTAGCTTTCATTTTAACACATGAAAGTGGTTATTATAACTATAATCCTAAGTAACTAAAATTTTAGCCACACTCGTTTCAAGTAGCTCCATTAGTTTTAACTAAACATGTTACTACTTCAGCAAAAATGAGGAAGTATGTACATAGGTATGTCTTTGTTTAATTCTATATCATACATTATTTGTGTGCTCTCCGATATATCATGGAGCTTTTTTGTCTACATCTTAACGCTCATGCTTATATTTCCCAGTTTCGAAGTGAAATTTATGTATGCAGACTGCAGTATACTATGCGCTGTAGCTATATCCAGAGCGATAACGATCGTTTTATTGGAAGTGGTAGCTACTGTGCATGCGGTGCACAGATACAGTCTATATACAACACACAGGTTATATTCGATACGGCATATGATCTATGTCTGTTATTTGTCGTATATGAATATCCATTCTCACTTAATTCTAACGTCTACTCACGTCATCCAGCGCTCAAGATACAGTATATAACAATGTTGCTTGTACAGTTCTATTTTCCAAGTAAAACGCTAGTTTATCATATGAAAATATGTATTTTAATTTCTTTTCAAATGACAGAACTATTACACATGGACTTTGATATATTTCAAAGTCAAAAAATAAAATATGAATTTCTGAATACATTAAACAAGACAAAATAAACAAAAACATGTCCAGTTTCTATGTAACATTCTTGTTTGTGCATTTTGATTATTCACACTTTTGGAAAAAAAATTAATATCTTGTAGCATAACCTTTCGTCTTTATTACTACATGGCATTATTACCAAAATTTTACACGTTTCTGGTTTGACTTTAGCCCATTTTTCTCTCACTACACGTTTGAAATCCTCTGTGGTTGTACACTTCTGCTTTCTCAACTTCTTTAAAAAAAAAAAAATGTTCGATGGGGTTAAGTCTGGTGATTGAGGAGGTGTTCGCAGTTGTTGAGATATGTTCCATATGAGCCAATGCTTATTGATTCGAGCAGAATGTTTACTGTCATTGTCTTGTTGGAACATATAGACAAGTGGCATCCCCATTTTTTGTGCACTTTGCCTAACATTTGACCTTAAAATGTTATTGTAGATATACTTATCCATGATCTCATCTTTGAACTCAATATTCTCCACACCATTTTCAGACATACAGTTCATCCCCACAATAATATACATCCACCCCCGGGTTCCTCTGTAGGTAATGTGTTGTTTCTTTCGTTATCTGTGTTGGGTTTTCTTCATATCCTATGAATGCCATCGGAACCATAAAGATTTATCTCGGTCTCATCTGACCAAATCGCCCTGTTCCAAAATTTCCCATCCTTATCAACATGTTCTTTATCGAAGTCCAGTCTCTGAGTTTGATTTGTCTCACTAGTCTCTTCTTAGTCTTCTGTCGTGGTAACCATTTTCCCACAACACACGCTGGATAGTTTGATTACTGATCTTCGTGTTTGAAGACTATTCAATCAGCCTCGAATTTGTGGAACACGTATTCTTGGATTTTTGACAACTTGATTAAATGTGCAGCCATCGTCACGTTCATTTAGCAATTTTTGCTTGGTTTTCCTTGCCAAGTTGTTTTAAGTTCATGATTTCAACAATTTCCTACAATGTGTTATACTGTAGAATGTGTTTTATGCACTACTTTACCTATTTTTCTATAGGAATAGCCTTTCAGAGCCTTTCGCAACTGAGCTCCTTACGACGCGACGCTCCATTGTAAACATGTACAATTATAAATGGCAGATTAACAGCAAATGATCTCCACTGAAAGACAACCCTGTGCGCGCTGCAAGCTTCTTTAGTATGCATCTAAATTTAACTACTCTCTGTCCGTGGGGTAAGTGTACAAACAACGGTGTTACAAGAATTTCACGGAATACGTAGTTTAAAATTTTTATGTAAGTAATAGGTCAATGCCAATGTGTTCGGGTTTAACTCATCAAACATAATTAATTTATATATATATATATATTATTATAATGTACCGCAGTACATATGATATTTCCATGCAGATATTCTGCGTCATCATACGATGAAAGAGTAATGGAACGGAGAAAAATTCTCTCCGGCGCCGGGATTTGAACCCGGGTTTTCAGCTCTACGTGCTGACGCTTTATCCACTAAGCCACCCCGGCGTCGGAAGAATCGTCTCAGTTTTAAGTTCCAACTCTTGGGTTCCCTCTAGCGGCGCTTATTCCGTCGGATCCCGTCCAACTAGTCACTCATTACGAGTGCACCTCAGCACATGTGTGGTCTTCGGTCCTTGGTTCATAGATATCTATGACGTAGTGCAGAGGGCGGCCATTAGAGGGAACCCAAGAGTTGGAACTTAAAACTGAGACGATTCTTCCGACGCCGCGGTGGAATCCGGTGTGGCTTAGTGGATAAAGCGTCAGCACGTAGAGCTGAAAACCCGGGTTCAAATCCCGGCGCCGGAGAGAATTTTTCTCCGTTCCATTACTCTTTCATCGTATAATGAATTTAGTTTTATTGATATATTTTGAATTTCAAGTTCATTTCAAAGGTCAGTTCAATAATATATGAGGTGTACAAACAACACTATTATACACTGTATAATACTGTGGAATGTGCACTCAAAGGCCAAGATGCAGTCTCAACAATACTTGAAAGACGCTGTCGTGTATACGATTTCAACGAAGAACTGAGATATTATCAGCAGATAATTTGATATTCTGTACGTATATGTATCATAGATATCTGTTAGGTCTACGCAGGACTTGAGACTTCGCCCAATATCTATGATACATATACTGTAGATAGAATTTAAAAAGAGGAAATACGAGGAGCATCCAGAAAGTAAGTTTCCCGATTTTTTTCCCCTTCAAAGTAAACGTAATTAGCCGTGTCAATTGCGCATGCGTAACAGATCTATGACGTATCAATCATATGCCAGCAGGTCTCGCCTGGTGCCAGTAGCGTGGCAGCAGTGGTCCGAAATGGAAGCTCTTATTCCTTCTCCCGCCGCCTGCGAGGTTCGGTCGGTGATAAAGTTCTTTAATGCACAAAGCATTGCGCCAAACGAAATTCATCGGCAGCTCTGTCAGGTCTATGGGCCGAACATCATGAGTAAGCAGATGGTGCGTCGCTGGTGTAGGCAGTTTTCCGAAGGTCGTCAAAGTGTCCATGATGAAGAGCGCAGTGGGCGACCGTCCCTCATCAATGATGATCGTGTTGAGCTGGTGCGGCAGTGCATCATGGAGAACCGTCGCTTCACGATTACGGAGCTGAGCAGCCATTTTCCGCAGATATCGCGATCGTTGTTGTATGAGATTGTCACTAAGCACCTGCTGTTCAAAAAAGTGTGTGCCAGATGGTGCCGAAAAACTTGACACCCGAACACAAAATGCAACGTTTAGGAGCAGCACTGACATTTCTGCAACGGTATCACGATGACGGCGACGAGTTCCTCGACAGGATCGTCACGGACGATGAGACTTGGATTTCGCACTTCACCCCGGAAACCAAGAAGCAGTCAATACATTGGCGGCATAGTGGATCTCCGGCCAGGACGAAAATCAAACAGACGCTGTCGGTACAGAAAGTGATGTGCACGGTGTTCTGGGACAGGAAGGGCATTCTGCTCATTGACTTCCTTCCAAGAGGTGAAACAGTGAATGGTGACCGTTACTCTGAAACACTGCGAAAATTGCGACGTGCCATTCAAAACAAGAGGCGTGGAATGCTTACTGCAGGTGTTGTGCTCCTCCATGACAATGCTCGTCCACATACGGCTCGGCGCACAGCAGCTGTTTTGAGGGAATTTGGCTGGGAGTTGTTTGATCATCCACCCTACAGTCCTGATCTTGCTCCCAGCGATTTTCACGTTTTCTTGCATCTCAAGAAATTCCTGTCCTCCGGTGAGTGTTTTGGCAACGACGAAGGGCTGAAGACGTCTGTCACACGCTGGTTCCATTCACAGGCGGCAGAGTTTTACGACAGAGGGATACAAAAGTTGATCGACAAGTGTCTCAATTCTGATGGTGGCTATGTTCAAAATAGCTGAAACATTGCTGAACCTGTTGCCAATAAATGTTTTCCTGAAAGTGTGTGTTCTTTTAAAAAAATAGGGAAACTTACTTTCTGGATGCGCCTCGTATCTCAGTTATGTTAAATTGATCTGAGTTTCAAGATGTTATACGCGCTTTAATATATTGATTACACTCAGACTCTGGACACGGATCCAAGTACTTGGAGATATGCCAATAAGAGCGAAATTTATAGGTCGGTAAGTTCGCTTTGTAAAGCACTTGGAGGTGTTCACATGTTCATCCTTCGAACCCTGCGTGGATAGCGAACTTGTTATTAAGCTTATTCTTGCATAAACATGTTACATTATGGCTTCCTGTTAGGTTGACTACAAGAGCAGTTTGAAGTTTCCTTACAAATACTACTCAGATGATTAGATACTGCTATGAAAAACTTGTTTTCATAAAAGGTTTAAATACAGGGTCAGCTAAAAGTCCCAGGACAACCTTTTATTTGAGAGACTAAAGGAAAAATAAAAAATCTCAGTACACAATGAAAGAATGGGTAAGGAGGATAACCTTTACTCTTATTTCAGGAACATGGACGCCATATCTTAGGTCAGAGTCACATTTTTTAAATGGAAAGAGATTCATATGGTATATCAAACAAGACCAAGAAATTTATTGCTACAATGGAATTTAAGATAAGCGTTCTCTTTCGAAAGTTATGAATACAGAAATTTGAAGTTACCAGTGATTTTTCAGGCAACTAGAGATGGCATTCACGAAAGAGGAAAGATAGGTCCTCGTATGTGGGAATCGCAGCTCCCCTATTATAGCTGCAGATTTCAACAACCGACATTCAGAAAAGCTATCAATTTCACACAGAAATCTCGCATCACAGACATCCATATCATAGCAACCGGGACTATTCAAAACAAGTCCGTATTGGTCGGTCCAAAACTGCAAACGACGATGGATTCGGATACTCGATCCACGTGAGTGTTGAGATAAGCCGTCAGAACAACAGATATTGGGATGATAGTAACTCTAAATGGATAAACCATTCAAAGATGTATCCGTGGGATTATGGTATTGTGTGGATTATGGGGGCACCCATATATTATATATACAATATTCATAGACAATACCCTAAATGGTCAGCGCTACTTGAAATTATCAAATTTAAATGTTAATAATTCTTAATAACAACTTTTTAACCAATACATACGCTAAATCTGATTAAGGTAATAAATTCCTGAGTAAATTTTGGTCTTGATTAATGTGTTCAATGACCCCTTCCCATTTAAAGATATGTGATCTTGAAATATGTCGGCCATGCTGAGGAAATACCAGCAATGTTTGGCCCCTCCACCCATTCTTTCACGGAGTGCTCAGATTTTTAAATCTCTCTTCGTGGTTCGAAATAAAATATGTCCTGGGGCTTTTGATTCATCCGATAGATTGTGAGATTATTTATTTTGTATAGTTAACCCTCAACTGGTATCTATGGGTCAATATAGGCCCATATGGATAGATATCGTTAACTTACATTTAAAAAGCAATATCAGTTGAGAGTTAATATCATTGGGCAGAAACAATATTGATTGAAATTGACGGGTCAGTAGCAAATGGGTACAAATTAAATTTGTAAGAACATGAGTTAAGTGCAACCAATACAAGCTAAAGGATCTACAATTTTAGTGGAAAAGAGATCTTTTAACCACTTCACACACTAAAATTGAAATAAAAAAATTCACAGAATTTTCGAAAGCTCAAATATTTTCAACCACATTTTCTAAAAAATAACATAAGTGCATTAATACCCCTTTGCTTCTGATCCCCTCAATTTATAATAGGGTGACAAAATAAAAGAACAATTAATCGTAATGTTGAAAAAGATGTCACAACGCAATGTAAATATTATTTCATAATTTCAGTAATAGTACCGATCTATCGGAACGATGTACGAATTATACAGAGAAAATAGACCCAGAAACTCTAAGACATACAAATTAAAATCCAAGACAATTATAATATCCCATAAAATTGCGCCATTAAAAAGCGCCGTAGATGTTAAGAGGAAAACATTTAAACACTTCAAATATGGTGAAAGATTCAAATCGTAAAGAAATGGACACAATATTTGTAGAGGAAGGATGATAGCAATGCCCAGAATTGGCATTTCATTGTTAATCCACACACAAGAAATTCTGAGCCTGATATGTTAATAATACAACAGAGTAGATTTTTGTCACAATTGTAATGATGGTGGTGACGAAACATCGTTTTGTAGTTGGCTGTGGTGTATTTATTAAAGCTCAGCATTGATATTGCATAGAGACTTCTGTCGTGGGTTTAGGTCCCGTTTCACAAATGCACATATGTCCGCTGTCAACTAGGTATCTTATGTAATTTTATATAGGAAGCCCTTTATCATACTAACTCTATGCCACTTAGATAGTGTAAGTTAAAGTCAGGAAAATCTCATGACTGCAAGATAGAACAGGATAAACAAAGAAAAAGTACAACAAAAATGTCAATTTCTGAAATTAAATTGATTTTTCTCCGTTCTAAAGGCATTGAGAGTTTCCTTATTTCATTTATTCTGTGTTGTTTCACGTAGTAGCTTTGCACATGCTAACAACATGTCTGTGGAGATTCACTAGAAGTTGATATAAGAACTTTTTATACAGTATATATATATATATATATATATATATATATATATATATATATCCTATGCATACATTGTGTACGAGAAGAATAAGAATGGGATGGAACAAATTCTGGTTTCTCTAAAATGCATCTTCCTTGACAAATTCTTAAGTCGCTGGCTAAAAATCGATGTTTTGCACCGTCTTCCCAGTCATGGTATATGGAAGATAAACCTGTTGATGACTAATTCCCAAATGAAGATGCTAAGAGTAAGCCAACGCAAGATGCAGAGGAAAATACTACACGTCACCTGGAGAGATAGATTCAGCAATCAAGAAGTAATGACTAAGACAAGCATAAAGGATATAGCGGTCCCTAGCTCTACAACTGAAGTGGAGATGTGGCGGTTATGTGCTGAAACTCAACCGTCAAGATGTGCCTATGCATCAACAGTATGGGATCCGAGAATAGGGAAGAGAGACCAGGGCAGTGTTGGTCAGATCTGTTCCGAGAAACAGCAGGAGCAGGGCAGGAACACTGGAGACATCTAGAAAGAAAAGCGCTTCAAACAATAACTATGTAAATATGAAGGACCGAGCAAACAACTTTAAAAAGGGTACTCAATTTCGAGTCCAACAGTATTTGGATTGCTCTGCGCTTCATATAAATAGCATGTGAGTGGACAGGACTATATCTATGAATAGACTTAGTGCACATTTCACTTTATGCAGTATAAAAACCGAAGCCACAAACAGAGTAAGAAAGTAACCAGAGAATGCAGAGAGAACAGGCAAAATTTTAAATTGAATTTGCTCGCCAATTGAGAGTAACTGAGCTAGTCTTGTAACATGCGTTATAGGAGGCCCTTGTCCTAATGGGATTATATGTGTTGTTCTTAAGGCCCATTCACAATGAAAATTAAACATAATCATAACATAAACACAGAAGTTTGCGCCCAGGCTACCAAATGGGATCATTCACAATGATTCACATAAGCATTGACATAAACATTACCGTAAGACATTAACATGAAAGTTTGCAAAATTCCAAACTTTCATGCTTATGTTTACGTGATTTCCAAACAGACCACAATCGTGGAGCGCTGACGTATACGACAGAATGTGAGGAAATGGCGTCGTTGTTATGTTTCCATGGTTACCAAGTATGTTATGTTTATGTTCCCATCATGAATGATGGTATGACTTCTTTATTTTACTGTAACGCTTACGTTATGTTTAATTTTCATTGTGAATGAGCCTTAATTCTTATAAAAATATCTCAAATTGTAATTCAATCTATCATTATTAATTGCTACTTGTTTTACAGTTTTTATGACAAAATACTTTTTATAATCAGTGCCGGAAAACATATTTGTATATCAATATTCATAACTTATACGTTTATGAATACCGGAATCATTAAACAGATACCGCTATTCTTTATGCTAGTATCGCTGTTTTATGAGTTTTCTATATGTAAATTGCTGAAATATGCATGCTAAATAATTTTGAAATAATATAAATTTAAATTTCAATTATTTGTGAAAATAAATTGAAGTCTTTGAAGGAGGACCTAACTTCTGTGAAAGATTTAACATTATAATAGCTGAAATTTAAACTAAACAAAATTAATAGACTGTAATTTCAGCAATTTTCTAAAGACACTGGAGCTGGTTAATTTGAGATGCTGTACGTATGAAACGAAAGTAAAAGTTCTATACAAGAAATTAAATATTTTAAAATACTGTAGTATTTCCTTCTCTTTCCTCCGACCGTTAAGAACTTCAGTTAGTTTCGTTTCCTGTGTTCATAACTTGAGTTTGTCATCTAAAAATGGCTATGTCGTTCAAAATTTATTATGCTACAATATTCTTTCCGGTAATATATATCGTCAATTTGTTTTTTATGTGGTCTGACCGTTATTCTCCGTGGTTTTCAATAATTCCTAGCTCTCTCTGTATATTTGGGTGCCAAGTACGCATAAATTAATGGACGATTTTGTAAGGATATATATTCACCAGTATTGAACAGAAATATATGATACTGCCACTATTTGAAAGTTTTACATTGACTTCAATTGCATTCGATATATATCTCACATGTGGCACCTTAGAAATCCAGACCGCATTCTCATTCTCGCCAAAGCCTCTCAAGTCTTGTGTGACGTTCTTGATGGCGCTGTTGATGTGCCTTCATAATTCCGGCAGTATCATTGAAAGTGGAGAGATGTAGACTAAACATTGTCCTTGACAAAACATCACAGGAAGAAATCTCATACTGTGGGGATCGGTGGTCTGGATGGCCATGTGCAGAAGATGTCTTCGGCCACTGCGCAATCATTTTTAGTGATGAAGTCTCATTTTCTATTTATCCGGAGAAGCCAATAGGAACAGTATCCGAAATGTCTAGGTAAAAGTGAATTCCTGTCACTCCTCATCCGCGAGTTAAGGTTATAACCAGTTTTCCAGCATTTCTAGCTACATTCGTTCCGTGACAATGTTGTCTGTATAGAATAATAGGCCAAACAAACGTCTTCTGAAAAACAAGTTTATTTTGGGGCTGTCACATTCCATCTGGGTGACAACGTGGGAATTCTGAGATCTTATTAACCTTTCAGGGTAAGAAGTATCGCTTAATCACTAAAGATGGTCGTGCAACGGCCTCAGAAAAACATATTCTGCACATAGAAACCCCAATCACCGGATCTCACAGTGTACGATTTCTTTCTGAGGGACTACAACCCTCCAATTCCAACGATACTGACGGAATTTTAAAGACATATCAACACCGCCATCGGGAACGTTACAGAAGACGTGCAAATATGCCTCTTTCCAATGGTGGTACTATCGTGTATTTCTGTTTACTATTGATGAAAATATTATTGTATAAAATCATCCAATAATTTTTATTCGCACGGCATATTATATTTTGGTTTCTTGTGCCGTTTATTCTTGTCATTCGCATTATGGATGTCAAAAGTTTTGTCTTCGCTGCTTTGAATTGTAACGAATGTTTCGTTGACATTAATTCTGATCTAGCTATAATCGGATATGAATACTTTTTAAAAAAATGAGCGGTGAACTCCCAGTAAGACAATCAGTCAAAAACAGTTTTCAACGGAATTTCCTGTTATATTATGATCCTCCCTAAAATCAATTGTGCACTGACATTTAAGGTGTTTATAACTTCAGTTAGTTTTGTAAAATCTTATTTTAGTTATATTTTTTTGGTTTTACATGCAATAGGATCATAGGTCTATATGGAATGAAAACTTAAATATTTTCATTTATTTCTGTTATTTGTTAAAATATGAATGTCAGAAGTGGGAATTTAACGGAAAATTGTGAGCTTCGAAGAGTTACAACTTGCTTTCCTAACTTACTCACTTAACTGGAATTAACTTATTGGCCTAAATAATACATTCTGACTACAAACTTTACACATAAGCTATTGTGAATATAGCTATGCCATGATTAGTGTAACATGTAGCTAATCGGCGATGTATGCAATGGAGGGGGAAAAGAACTGGCCACCATGCCCCATTATCTCTTGGCCTCGTTGCCTCATAGGTGATGCCTTTTTGGTATCAATTGTGAGGTTCAGACCTGTCTTCGGACAGGTGACTAAACAACAATATAGTAATCATCACCACCAACATCATATCATACGATTTGGGCCTATTGACTGATTAGTTTATAATTTTTCTTTTCTTAGTAAATAGAATGTAACTGTGGCATTAAACGTCAAAATTTTAAATAATTATTTATCTTGTAATTAAACTGAAATACATGTAGCCACAAGTCTTCATATAATGTTGCTGTTAAATTATACGAGCGCAGACTACAGACGATTTGGGCCTATTGACTGTTTAGTTTATAATTTTTATTTCATTAGTAAATATAATGTAACTGTGACATTAAACGTCAAAATTTTAAATAATTATTTATCTTGTAATTAAACTGAAATACGTGTAGCCACAAGTCTTCATATAATGTTGCTGTTAAATTATACGAGCGCAGACTACAGACGATTTGGGCCTATTGACTGTTTAGTTTATAATTTTTATTTTATTAGTAAATGGAATGTAACTGTGACATTAAACGTCAAAATTTTAAATAATTATTTATCTTGTAATTAAACTGAAATACGTGTAGCCACAAGTCTTCATATAATGTTTCTGTTAAATTATACGAGCATAGACTACAGACGATTTGGGCCTATTGACTGTTTAGTTTATAATTTTTATTTTATTAGTAAAAAGAATGTAACTGTGACATTAAACGTCAAAATTTTAAATAATTATTTATCTTGTAATTAAACTGAAATACGTGTAGCCACAAGCCTTCATATAATGTTGCTGTTAAATTATACGAGCGTAGACTACAGACGATTTGGGCCTATTGACTGTTTATTTCATAATTTTTATTTTATTAGTAAATAGAATGTAACTGTGACATTAAACGTCAAAATTTTAAATAATTATTTATCTTGTAATTAAACTGAAATACGTGTAGCCACAAGTCTTCATATAATGTTGCTGTTAAATTATACGAGCGTAGACTACAGACGATTTGGGCCTATTGACTGTTTAGTTTATAATTTTTATTTTATTAGTAAATAGAATGTAACTGTGACATTAAACGTCAAAATTTTAAATAATTATTTATCTTGTAATTAAACTGAAATACGTGTAGCCACAAGCCTTCATATAATGTTGCTGTTAAATTATACGAGCCCAGACTACAGACGATTTGGGCCTATTGACTGTTTATTTCATAATTTTTATTTTATTAGTAAATAGAATGTAACTGTGACATTAAACGTCAAAATTTTAAATAATTATTTATCTTGTAATTAAACTGAAATACGTGTAGCCACAAGTCTTCATATAATGTTGCTGTTAAATTATACGAGCGCAGACTACAGACTTTTCTGCTTCTCTTAATAAAATTGTAAAGTTATATTTAGGCTATACACAATCCAGCAATTTAACGCAACAAAGTTTCTTCTGTTTCGCTTCGACACCTTTTCTGTTCTTATCACTTCGGAGTTCTGAAAATTTTAAAAGAAAATAAACTTGCATTATACCCATGTAACTATTACTTTATTAAAACATAATATTATATAAGGTTTCATGCGAAATAAACTTTGAATACTTTGAGCCTCACACAATTAATTTGAATTGTAGTGCTTCCTCGAGTTTCAAGAAAATAGAGAAAGCCACATGAAACATGGTTCGAGTTTGATCAAGTTTAGTTTCGTCTTGTCCCACAGTCATGTTGAATCCGGGAGGGGATGAGGCACGAGGACGAAGGGAGAGTTAAGGAAGTGTGCCTTTATATCTATGGTGGTAAAGTTTGCAAGAACCTATGTAATAAAATACCCCTTTACACTTTGAGGCTTACAACACAAGGCATCGAGAAATTTAACAGCAAACTGTTGCATGTGGTAACTCTACAAATTACGTGGCTGGCTTCCATTCAACGCTACTTGTGTCTAAGAGCGGAACTTTGAAAGGTGATGCTGCGATAAGCTACTAACAGGAGGCATATGGCTAATTCGTAGTTAGTGTGTCGTTCATTGTCGGAAAAAAGAAAAGTAAATTAGTTAACAGAAGCTGTAATGAGAGAGAGAGATATGAGAGAGAAGAAATACAGTAAATGGATAAAATGGAAGAAAGGAAAAGAAATGAAGAAAGAATTGAGTTAAAAGCAAGAAATGAAATGCATAGAAAAGAGAGAAATAAGCAAGAAGAAAGTAAGGAAATAAAGAAAAAAGACAAAACTGACGATGGGAAGAAGATACAGAAAAGGAATGAATAAAACTAGAAAGTACGTGCAAGAAGGAAATATAGACAAATGAAAAAGAGCAAGAAACAAAATATGAAGGAAAAAGGGTAATATACAATAAAGAGTGAATAAATTAATGAACGAATGATTGAATACACCAATATAGAAGTGAACAAATGAATAAATGAGTAAATGAATGAATGAATTAGTAACTGAATTAATGAATTAATAAATGAGCAAATTATTTAATAAGTAGATGAATTAATTAATGACATGCTAAATTAATTAATGAGTGAATTGATTATTTAATGAGTTAATAAGTGAATGAATAAATGAATGATTGAAAAAGAATGAAAGAATAAACGAAAAAATGAGTGAATAAATGAACCAGTGAGTGAATAAACGAACGAATACGTGAATAAATGAACAAAGAGCGAATGAATGCTGATTTTTTTTATTTTAGAAGGTTATTTTACGACGCTTTATCAACATCTTAGGTTATTTAGCGTGTGAATGGGATGAAGGTGATAATGCTGGTGAAATGAGTCCGGGGTCCAGCATCGAAAGTTACCCAGCATTTGCTCATATTGGGTTGAGGGAAAAATCCTGGAAAAAAACCTCAACAAGGTAACTTGCCCCAACCGGGAATCGACCCGGGCCACTTGGTTTCGCGGTCAGACATGCTAACCGTTACTCCGGAGGTGTGGACCGAATGAATGAATAAATCAATAAATCGGAAGAGTGGTTGAATAATTTAAGGAAAGGTTGAATGAATATGTGAACAAATGAATAAGTGCGTGAGTCAAAAAATTAATGATTAAATTAGTGATGAGTGAGTGAGTGAGTGAGTAAATTAATAAGTGCATGTAAAGTTAAAACAAGATATGGATAGATGGGGAAGGGATGGATGATGACAAATAATCTGAAAAAAGAGGAAAGCAGAAGGAATACAGAAGTTAAGGAAGATAGAATAAAGAAAATATGAGGAAAGAGACATGATATGAATGACCAAAGGAATTGTATGGAATAGAAAAATATAAATTGTGAAATAAAACTAATGATGAAAATGAATGAAAAACTGGGCCAAAAAATTAAATAATGCTTTATTAGAAAGAAAGGAGCAAGAAAGAAAAAATACAGTGGAAGTAGTTCCATCGAATAGAATTAACGTAATACAGCTTCCTTGTTATTGGATTTAATTTGTTACTCTGTTGAATGGAAGAAAGCGTGGTCTGCATGTACTTTGTATCCTGGAATTACTGAGCTTAAATCTGTATTTTTAACTAAAACTGAATTCATGTCTTCAATCTCCTACCTGCCAATTCATAAACAATGCCTTCATACTAAACTACTTGAGCGTGCCGCATATTCGGTCAGCGTCTTCCGTAATGTCTTCGTCGTGCTCAACATTTTACGAGATGAACAGATTTCACCTCATGTTTCCGAGCACAATATAATGCTACACAGAAATTCGATAACCTAACCAGCCTTCAATCTAGTCAGCATGTTCTTTTGATACGCTTCCAATATGAAGTGAACGACTAAGCAGTATTTGCGGAGAACTGCTGATAAATCTCAAATGTCAGCTCTTGCCAGTGTTATCAGACGTAAACTAATTACAAGTCTTTACTTGATGACGTTGCAATCAGCTTGTATTCTTTGCATCAACTTAAGCATAAAAATCACAGGAGAGCAAAAGTCTGAGAAGGGAGAGTTGTATTGATTATTTACTTGTGATATAGAAGTAGCTGCTATGAAAACTGCGCACTCCATAGCAAGTGGTTTGGAACTGAAAGATTCGCTAGCAGGAACCTATGGCATGAATAAACTGTCCCTTATTTCTTCTGTAACTTTTTTACAAAACAATAATGTACTCGTAACTTTTATTCAAAACAACAATAATCACTTTCTATAATTGAATGTAAACACTCCCGTCAACAATGGAATTTCCACTCCACACAGCAATACAGTATTCGTTATTTCATTCCACAGACGACAATGACAATTTACTTGTATTATTGAGGACAACAATGTACTGCTAATCTTAATTAATGTTCACAAAACACTATTTACAACACAGAACTCTCAGTTCTCAGTTCGTTTGCCTTGGCTAGTTCTTCTAGCTCAGCCACTCGAGTTCACAGTATCTCGAACCCCAGATCTTCAGAGACAGTCCGCTGAACTTCGAACTCAGGTCCCCCAACTGCGGTCCACTGCACTCACACAGCTGCGGACACACTCACACAAGTCGAACTCCGGTCTCGAAGCTGGCTTCACTGCTACTCTGACTGGCTGCTGATCAAAAACTAGCAACGACTGCAACTGCAACTAACTGCTGCAGCTCACTTGCGCCTCCCCTTTATAACCAAACCATAGTTTCCAGAGAGTACGATTTCGCGATCAATCTACAGATGTCGAGAAGATGGCGCCTCTTGAATTCTCTGGATTTCTTCCCTCAGTCGCAGGCGCATTACTTCCCCCTCTCTGCCGCGGAACAGCGTGTCGCCTCCTCGCGCCCCCTATCCTCTGCCTGACGCGCACGAAGTTCCCTGAAGCGCCGAGATTATTCGGCCTGCCGTCACACTTCGTTTGTTTTCTTCCATGTGGTTATATGCACTATTCTTAACACTGAATAACATCAACAATATAGAGAGATTAGTAATTAATTGTATTTCATAAAGATTCCAAAAATATTTCACAGCTACAAATTTAACGGGGAAGATACAGAAATGTTTATCCAAAATAAGAATATAATTTTATTTTATTATTTTAGGTTTAAAATTCAGCAATTGTATTATATATAACTAGCCATAACCATGCGCTTCGCTGCACTTGTTAAAAATAAATATTGACTTAAATCTAAATATAGTTTTTTAGTTACTTACTGAATAATAGCTTCTCGTATTTTGTAAGTCGTTTGCTCCTTGAAATTTGTATCTAAAACTATAAATTTAACTGTTATTATCATGCAATACTTTCTGGAGTTGTTTCTGTCAATTCTACTTTTAAGATCGATACTATATTAGACCTAATCGACGACAATTGGTCAGTCTCCGAAATGAAATGTACTTGTAAGAACTGAAGGCTCTTACTCTCAGCTGGAAGAAGATTTCCAATTAAACGATAAGCATATGCTTGAACTTTAAATGATAAGAGTAGAATTTACTTTATGTATTTCTTTTGAACGAAACGATGCTACTTGAAATAAGGTGTTGTACTGTCTCATATTATTTAAAAACTGTGTTGATACCGAATGTACTCCGATAAGTAAGTTTTTTATTGGTTGTGGGGGCTCTTGAATGTCAGGAGGAACAACTTTTACAACAACGCAACATATTCCACTATTCAAATTATTATTTACATTACTGTGATTATAAACGGAATTTTAAAAAATAAATGCTTGCCAATTACATTGTTAAATTACCTTTACATAGCAATCATTATTCAAGATGGTTACATTGATTCTCATCAGGTGTCATTAATCGTTTTCCTTTACCAGAAGTTTTGTTAATCTTACGTTACACTCGTTACCGGTCATCCATTTTTCGAGAAATATCCTTTAAAATTGTGCCGTCATTAGATTTCCTTATGTCTAATAAACGTCAATATTATATCATGTTGTTTTCAAACTACAAACCTTCCGAGTGGCCAGGGTGACAGACTAATATGCACCAGTGTATAGCATAAAATCTTCTGTAACTTATACACTTTTTTCGAGCTTTTAGTTTCTATTTCGTTAATTTAACACTTTGTGTAGAACATTCGTACTTGTATTATTTCATCAGTCACACATGTTTAAATATATTTCTCGCTTACACAGTGCTTAATGTGCTTATGTCGATCTGGATGACGCAGTGGGTAGAGTGCTGACTTTCTGTGCCCAAGGTTACGGGTCCGATCCTGACCCATGCCGTTGAGATTTTTAAGTGTGCTTAAATACGACAGGCTCATGTCAGTAGATTTACTGGCACGTAAAAGAATTCCTGCGGGACAAAATTCCGGCATACCTGAGATACAACGTAGGCAGTTGCGAGCGTCGTTAATTAAAACATAATTTAATTTAATGTGCTTGTGGGATGCTGTTTGCCGGCCATCGCCCGCTCTCCGATTGTTTCACTTACGTGGAATATCATGTAATCTATCTACTTTCAAGATAATGAAGAGCCTTTTGTTTTCAATTTCCTGAACCGCGAATTCCAACACTTATCGAAATTCATAAGCCGGTGAATATTATAAATACAAAACCACGGGTTCAGTACAAAAAATATATATGCATAAGAAAAACAACGATAGTAACTATTGAAAAGCTTCAGAGCATTTATAAACGTCTAAAATTAACTTCGGGTTATTTCTTAGGAAATTTGTTATATAAAAACTAACGTTTCATACGTTCCTTAACAGAGACCAAACAAAAACTAAAATGTAGATCTTATAGGTATGTACAAAGTGACAATCTATTACTCCTCCTTCAGGGGAAGGCACGGACTGGGACTGTCCTCGCACGCAGGTCGCTCGGTGGACCCATTGTTCTACCCGGGATGGAATGGTGTGCATGCCCTAAGCCCCGCGCTACAGACCCCTCTGCGCGTCGCCCCCGATCTCCCCCTACAGCCTTCATGGCCCCTTTACCTTTCCGCTTAGGCCTTACCGCGGTCCCTCATTCCAGGTCCCACGAATTACCATGAGCGCAGGGAGTATAGCACTACCACCAACAATGAATGACCACTATCTTCGGGGCCCAAGTTGGGTAGCGGCCCGCAGCCTATTCTACATCAGAGTAAGCAATTAAGAAACGTAGATGATGAAAGAAAGGAACTGTAATTATGAAAGCGAAATGAATCCGATATCCAACGCCGAAAGTAATCCAGCAATCATGCTTCGATTGGTTGAGGGAAAACCTCGGAGAAAACCTCGACCACTCAACTTGCCTCAACAGGATTTCAACTCCGGCCCACTCGCTTCATGGTCAGACATACTAGCCGTTACTCCACACCAGTGGACGTACAAAGTAACGGAAATGCAGATTCTAAGTTCTAGAGATCCAGCCAAAAGAATCGCTTACTGAAACTGTTTTCTTCAGTCAATATACAATAGTGACTTAAATGACAATTTAAGTTGCTTTCTAATAAGGCGTGCTTTCATTTGGATCGCCAAGTTAATTCTTAGAACAGTCGTATTGGTCAAATTAAAACGCAAGATTAATTCATTCTTTTCTAAATTTCTGTAGAGTTGCACTTAAAGAACTTAAAACACACGAAAATAACTCCGTCGTGGAATTAGACGAAATGCCACGATTCGTACCAAGATACACCACGAGAAGCGAACATAGTTTGATGGTATGATACAAGCAGACATTTATAGTAATATCGGTGGCTTAGTGCCACTTGAGTCATTACTAGTTTGCCTACTACCAAATATAACACTTGGTCTCAAAGCGATCTTTAACCCCGGTCTGTGGAGTGGAACGTCGTTCAGTTATCTGATAACTAGGAGATGAGTAAAAAAATTATTTTCGAAAAGCAACATTTCATTTAAGATAATATAAAACTTATTTTCCATAAATTAAACAAAACTAATCACTTTCGAGCTATGATCGATAGTAATAATAATAATAATAATAATAATAATAATAATAATAATAATAATAATAATAATAATAATAATAATGTGATATACTGTTATTGAAACTTATCTAAGTTACCAGTTAATCTGAATATATTAGAAATGTAAAGATAATTATTAAGACTATCATTTATGACAGTGGTCGGCAGGTTGTGCATTTGTAATGTCGGAGCAAGGTCAGACTAGATGAACACCTGAAGAGGAGCACAACAATAGCGCAGCGGCGAGCTATTACAGTTGTATAATAATAAGTGGTTCAGGGGAATTTGTTAAGTTCTAATTTTATTTATACGTTGTACTGTATCTCTATAGGATGACCCGTACGTAATGTCATTAATTTCAAGGGGTTATTCTTTGAAATATTTCAGAAAAACAAGTTAAATACAATTTTGCTCGTTTTTACTTTTCTATCGAGATAAAAATCATTGTATATGAAATATTACATAGAATATTTGTGGAAGTCATTGGTTTAATTCCCAATATGCTCAGTCAGTTTAAGAGAGCAGTGTATTACGATTAATAATTGATTCAAAGAATTTTTAGTTTTGTCCTTTCATAAATGTGCAGAAATTTGATCCGAACACATGTAACATTGTAAATTTCCTTTTGCAGAACGAAAAGATACATTTCTTCGGTTCAAATTTATACACATTTAAAGGAAAAAAAAAAAAAAATTATTTCAATCATTTGTTATCATAATACACTGCTCTCTTAAACCGACTGAGCATATTGGGAATTAAATCAATGGCTTTCCCAAAATAGGCTAAGGAATGTTACATATATAAACCATTTTTGTCTCGAAAAGAAAACAAAAACGAGCAAAATCGTATAAAATAATCATATGCACGAAATTAGATGTATGCGTATAGGTCGTCACTGTAGAGTTCAGTATTGAAGCTTATCAGCTATTCTTCGCCCTCAGAGCTCTGGATGCCGATGTTCTTAAATGAGAGCGCGATTGCTGTGAGGGATGACGTCACAGACCACTGATTCTACCGATCACTGGCTTAAATTATTTATTTCTATATTTGTATGCTTATAGCAGTTTCGGAGCCTCATTTATATATGAGAACGCTTCTGCAGCTGCCTGTATTATGAATTTCATGGTATTGTAAGTACTGTACATTAAATTAATTACAAACCAAAATATTTTGGTACATTGATTTATCATGGTTGTACAGTTTTGTTTTTGTACAAATGTATTGTAATTGTGCTGTTCACATACTATCTCAGAAGAATGGATAACACACTATCAATGCATAGGCGCTGTACCGCCACTGTTCAGTTGAATCTTATCTCCACGCTGTGCTCAATATGTAGAGTTTGCCGAGCAAAGAGCGTGGCGGCTCCGTGGTATGACGTCACAGAGCACGGAACATGCCGGCCACTGTTTTATTAAGTAAAAATACAATTATTTAGATATTTAAATATAATCACTGTTCAACATTTGAAGAGAGAATCAATTCATTAAACTAGTCTGAAAAAAACTCAAATTATTAATTATTTCTTACGAATATTACATTTAAAAGCGAATGTAATTTATTATGCCTGTTAAATTAGGTAATTGTGCATTTTAATTTTGAAAGATAATACCGTTCGACTGGTTCTAATATCGACGGGAAGAAGATTCCAGATTCAAGAGTTGTAGATTGTGAATGATTGAAAATAACAGCATGTTGTGTGTTTAGGTATAAGAATAATAGTTTCTTGTTGAGACCGGGTGCCAAAGTTGTGAAGAGATGAGAGATTCTGAAACCGACATCACAGGTAAGATGGACAAGAAGTGTACATGATTTGGTACAGCAGCGAGAGTGAATGTAGTTTTCTGCGTTTCTCAAGTCGGAGCCACGACAGCTGTTCGAAGCATGGTGAAATATGGTCATACTTTTTAATATTGCATATAAATATAATGCACATATTATGCACTCGCTGTAGCTTTATGACTAATATTGAAGTTATATTAGTTAATAGAACATCGCAGTAATCAATAATAATTTTATGTAAGATGCAAGATAGAGAAAAGTAATATATTATCAGTTTTTAAGATACACCAACGTAACTCTTTAATGATGTAGAAAAGCTGCACTGTTTTCAGCGTATCTGTAATACAATGGTAAGAACAACTTGAGAGTAGACGAAAAAGAAACAAGTTAAAAATTGTATTAAAGCACTCTTGTTACATAATTTTATGCGACTCAGAATATTGGATTGTAACAGAAAGACGCCAAAGCACAATACAAGCATTGCAAATGAAGTTTTAAGAATGATGAAAAGGTTTCCAATGCTAGGTCGAATAAAATCTGAGAAGTAAGAAGTAAATAGAAGTTAATTCATTAAAAGACATAATAAAAGAAACTCTGTTGAAATAGAGATGCAAAGTCCAATGAATGGATAATATAACATTTTCTAGGAAATTGTATAAAATACTTGCTTGAAAGAAGGAAAAGTGAAAGAACGCGATGAAAAAGAAATGTAACATTTTTACTTTTAACACATTCATACTTCAGTGATTTTAAAATTACTTTCTAAAAATCATATTTTAAAGTTATCATGCGATTTTAACAGGTTATAATTAAATATTTCACAATAATACGTTTTAACCATGCATCTCAAGATGATAATCGTCATCATCATCACAGTCATCGATTAGACGAGGCATGTTAGTCTCAAGAGCACATCGATGACGTAGTGTGCTCATCAGGTATACTGCTGAGCGTATACTGGGGTACATTCGGTAACAAGGGTAGACATTTTGGCTAATCAAAATAGCAGAATTTCCTCTGTTATTACATGTGTTGGAGAATTAGATAACGAACACAGTTCCGAAACGGAGCTGAACATAAGCGCTAAATGATAGAAAATTGCGTTAGCCTTAAAAAAAAAAAAAAAAAAAAAATCGCGCTTATGGGCAAAAGTCATGCACTCAGAAATTCGCGGTTTTGGGCTGATCATTTCTCTGCTAATAATGTTGGAATTAAATGTGGCAACATTGGCAAAGTCAAAGGAAAGTACTAAGAATTTCCGATAGCGGGCGTCATAATAGGTGACGTAGAATAACAGTATGTTAGTTGCAGCCGTTTCAAGGTCTTGTTTCAGTATCTTAAAGATCAACATTATCGAATGGTGTAGTGTTTCAAAGATGGATTTTACAGTGACTAAAACAAAAAAGGTTATTGCATTAGGGTATAAGTTTAGAAAAGAACGACATATGATTAAAAGTGGAAATATTTCTTGGAGATGATGAATAAACAATGTAAGACGTTTCTTCATACAAATGGAGACGTTTCTGAAATCATTATAGACTCTAGTTGGGTCAATCCATACAAAATTTTAAAATTTGTAACGTCAAGTTCTGGATTTTTTCAATATTCTAGTAAATGAATATCATAATAATAATAAATAGTTAAATGGGCTAATATGAACTTCATCTCACCCATGCTTGAAAAGTAATGAAGGGTGAAATATTCGGGGAGTTGATATGTAGACTATTGTTAAAAATATTATTAAAATGACATGCTTCATTGTATCAACCAAAAAATTGTGCCAATACAATGATGACTCTATATATTTAAACTTACTTCTGAGTTATTATGGATTTTTACTTCGAGCATGTATTAAAATTTATAGTGAAATGAAGAAATGTTAATATTTTAAAATCGAATATTTTTTTACCATGCTCTATTTTTTACGGTGAGATAAACAATTTCTTAATCTCTCACAAAAATTTTATGATGGGATCTCTAATACTTTGGTAAATATTAAATAAACCAGAATTGCAAATGTTGTCATTAAGGATCAAAGTCGCGTGCAGTGTATTACGTCTATCTATCTATCTATCTATCTATCTATCTATCTATCTATCTATCTATCTATCTATCTATCTATCTATCTATCTATCTATCTTGTCTTGTCTTGTCTTGTCTTGTCTTGTCTTGTCTTGTCTTGTCTTGTCTTGTCTTGTCTTGTCTTGTCTTGTCTTGTCTGTCCAGCTACCTGTCTATCTATCTAAAGAAACAACTTTAAGTTTTAAGACAAAACGTGAACACTTATGCACGACGTTTGACATTATTTTAGGAGACGGTGCTTTGTCGATATATCCTAAGTTTTTCTCACAGCTGTATGTCATTTACGTATCGGTCCTACATATGGAAAGATACATGCAGTGAGCATTTTGCTTATTGTCATCTAAAACCGAAAAGTGCTATGAAATGGTGTGGCGCATGATCAATACATTGTGTTCATCCTTTGGATTTGACATTGCACCCAAATTAGTGACATTTTACTTTGAAATAGCTGCACAATCTCAGTTAAAAAGTACTTTCTAGTGCAATGGTAAAAGGTTGTCGATTTCACTTATGGCAATTCTGGTATAGGCCTAGACATATTTCTAACTGTGGCAATGGGCACTGGGCCAGAAGAGGTTAATAATAATAATAATAATAATAATAATAATAATAATAATAATAATAATAATAACAATAATATAAATTATTATTATTATTATTATTATTATTATTATTATTATTATTATTATTATTATTATTATTATTATTATTATTATTATTGCGTGTTATTATTCGGTTGAGAAGCTCTTATCATCCAGTCTGCTGTCGAAAAACCTGAAAGTTAGAATTTATAAAACAGTTATATTACCGGTTGTTCTTTATGGTTGTGAAACTTGGACTCTCACTCTGAGAGAGGAACATAGGTTCAGGGCGTTTGAGAATAAGGTGCTAAGGAAAATATTTGGGGCTAAGCGGGATGAAGTTACAGGAGAATGGAGAAATGTACACAACACAGAACTGCACGCATTGTATTCTTCACCTGACATAATTAGGAACATTAAATCCAGACGTTTGAGATGGGCAGGGCATGTAGCACGTATGGGCGAATCCAGAAATGCATATAGAGTGTTAGTTGGGAGACCGGAGGGAAAAAGACCTTTAGGGAGGCCGAGACGTAGATGGGAGGATAATATTAAAATGGATTTGAGGGAGGTGGGGTGTGATGATAGAGACTGGATTAATCTTGCACAGGATAGGGACCGCTGGCGGGCTTATGTGAGGGCGGCAATGAACCTTCGGGTTCCTTAAAAGCCATTTGTAAGTAAGTAAGTATTATTATTATTGCGCAACAGCCTATAGAGCGTAAGACCTACCACCCGACAGCTGGCAACATACGTTTAGCAGAGGTGAAAGATCTTCCAACTAGTATGGAAGTAACATATCAGAAAATGTATTTCACGGCTTAAAGTTATAATTATTGAAGTATGTCGTTTAAGAAATATCTAGAGGAAAGCAATGCTGAAGGAATTTTATGAAATACTGTATTTCCAATACAATGCATTTTATTTAATTATAAATGAAAAACAAATTAAACAAGTATCGGTAAGTAATTTAAAATTATTAAACTGCTTTCCTTCATGCGAAAGAGAAGCTGATATATACTGCACAAGAAAAAAAAGTACGTGTGTGCGTGCGTGCGCGCTATGTATGTTATGTAGGCCTATATATGAGTTATAGAATCTTCAGAAAATGGAGCAGTTTTTCATTTGGTGATAATATAATTTATTAGCTAATTTTATCTCATTGTATGTAGCCTACATATCTATCAGCTGCAGTTACATTTTATTACTTTGACCTTTGATTGCATGAAGGTGTTCCATGTTCGCTTCAAAATTTATTGATGTATATACTCACCTCGTTCGCTCTTTCTAGTATGTATTTTTTATGTTAGGTTGCGGGAATCTCTTACTATTCCCAAAGTGAAGCATCACATCAAAGCCATTTTAGGCAGTGTTTCACAGTTCCCCTAGCGACCCCCAACTGCCGAACGGAACCATCCCTCTGCCCTGCATTATGCTCTGGGGCAATCTGACACATTCAAATATTTTTATAGTAGAGTCTATAGATTTTCGTCTCCGACACGTGTATAAATTTCGGTATAAACATTTTTTATAACAATATTTTTTTCTTTCTGAAGAAGTTCTTCTGTAGAGAAATAATTACATACTCTTTCAGCAAGATAACTTATATGGACACACTGCATTGGGCGAGTCGATGTCAAAAGGGTTGAAATGTCGATGTTAAAACGGCTGAAACGATGGGACACTTCAAAACCTCGTTTTATGTAACACTGGTCTACAAACATTTTTTTCCATATATAGACTATATTTTTTTTTTGCACCGAATATATAATATGAATGCTCTAAATTCAAATTTGATTTCATTTTATTCTATCGGACTAGGTTTTTGAACAATATCAAAACAAATGTAGTAATTTACTTAACATTTTAATGAAATATTACAACTATTAAAGATATAAAGCTGGAGAAAAACTGTTCCAGTGTTTAATTTTGACTTAAATATAAATATGTTTAAAATAGTGGCTTGTGCAGCAATTGCTGCAAACTAAGTGCATTAGACGTTCAATTTTTTTTTTTCAGATTTATTTTCAATGAAGAATACCAGACATTTTGAAAGTTATTTGCTTCCATAATAATGGAACATACTCCCTCTGAATGATATTTTATGCCAAGTACTTTTTCTTGAACCTGTACACCTTCAGTTTTTGAGTTTCAACGCGAAAACGCAAGTAACAATGTCAGGACGATCAGTGGGTTTTTCATGTGGGAGTAAAGCAGTAGCTATTTCAGGTCATTGTGGATTGTAGGCGAAAGTTAAAAAAAAATGTCAGGTTTGCTATGCTTTCGAACAATAGACATAGCATCTTGGTATAGCTGCTGCACGGAGAACTTGAAATGTAGAGGGTAAAATAATTTTATCCCGCTAAGATATCTTGCTGAAATGATCTGGAGACTACAAATTGTCGTGCTTCACAATTGATAATTTACTACTGTTTGCTGTTTCAGTTACAATTTTTTTTCCCTATAGGCTACGGAGTCTGTACGGTTCCAATTAGGTGTTGCGGTAGTCCTCCAGTTTACATTACTTTCCATGAAATTTCTCTATTTACTTCGTCAAATGCATTCTGAAATTCTATAAAGAGTATATATAATATGTAGCTAGGTTATTTTCTCTGCGCTTCTAAATTATTTGTGTTAATGCGAATATCCAATCAGAGTACAATATTCCGAGAGTATAGTCTGTTATTACATTTAATGGGTTAGTCAGTGTATGTAGTTAATGTAAATATTATATTACATTTTTATGTAACATTAGTACTTCATTGTAACTGTTTTATTTTTATATTTTAATTAGTTTAATTTGTATTCTTACATTATGTTAAGTGTTGTTTCATTTTGACTCCTCTTGTGTTTCAGAGATCTACCTGTAAGTCCATTCTGTTCGCTGTTTCGTTTGAAAATTAATCATGGTAAATAAGGAGAGAGTGTACGCCTTCGATATATTCCAAGTGCAATCATAAGTTATGTCTCTACTTCATTTAAATGTATGTATATTAATTAACCAACACGCCATATTTAATAACGATCCATAATTCAAACATCAAAACTGCAGAAACTCTGATGATAAATATAAATATTATATTTTGTTATATCTCGTGTCTTAGAACATGTTTTTATGGCTTCCTTTTCCCAGAATTGCTTACTGTGTTAGTAGTTTCGAGAAATGTGTCTTTGATTTTTCTTGTTTCCGTTAATAACAATAACTTCATGTCAGCAGCCCCTATAAAGCAGCGGGAATGCATATTATAAAAGCAACTAAATTAAGATATTTCTTAGTTGAGTTCTTATCATTTAAAACCGTCTCATTCTATATTGGAAAACTTATATTAGTCTGCATGCAGTAATGGGGAAACGACCTGCATCTATTTGTAAATGAACCTAGGGTTATCCCGGATTTTCTCTTAACGCCATTGAATTTATTCTGCATCCTAGAGTGATGTAATCTCCTGTGCAATTAGTTAGGACCTTCTTACTTGATTATCCATCTGCAGGGTGCCAGATTCTCTCATCAGGAATCCAGGACAGGTGATGATACTGCGTGCCTTAACGTGTCTAAACATTTGCATTCATTCAATTTGATCTATATAGAAAAAAATGGTACATTGTTTAATTCCTATTAATGATAAATCAACTTTGAAACAAAGTAAAGAATTAAGGCAGGTACTATATCGTAGCTAATACATACTATAGTATTATAATTTTTATACCAATACAACCCAATAGATCCACCGCTGTGAAGTACGGTTAACATACCTGACCATGAAATGAGCGGGCCCGGGCTGAAATCCTGGTTGGAACAAGTTACCTCGTTGAGATTTTTTCCGGGGTTTTCCCTCAACCCATTAATAGCAAATGCTGAGTAACTTTCGGCGCTGGACCTTGGACTCATTTCGCTGGATTATCACCTTCAAATCATTCAGACGCTAGATGACCATTGAAGTTGATAAACCCGATAGGAGGTGCTAGGCAGCGGTGAACTAAGGTTCGACAGGGTCTTGAAAAAATAAATAAGGAATTTTAAAAATAATTTTATAAAAATGAGTAAAAGTTGTATTTTATTTATTTTTTTCTTTAATTGCGGGGTAAGTACAACTCAATTTAGGACACAGGACATACCATTAAAATCCAGAACAATCCTGGGAAACCAAGACGTCTGGCAACCCTGTCCATGTGCAGTAAAAGAGCAAAACCTTATCATGTGGCGTGGCTATATCATGAAAGGGTATGGAGGGGCATGATAGGTTTTAGTCTGAGATGAACTTCCGTGTCGGTAGACTCTTATAATATTAACCTCATGAAATAAATTACTGTCCGCATTTCACGAGAAGATCCGAGCAAGGAATGCGAGTTGTTTCCCCACTTTTATAACCTATCCCTGACACGGAATCGTCTGGCCATTGACTGAGCCTTGTTTGTCCCAGCCGACCAATGACACCACCCCTATCCACCTGCTCTTTCAAGAACGCTGAGTTACTGGCTTACTCCTCATACACTCAATCATACAGATGAGTTTGTAATCTGTTTGAAGCTGTTTCCTCCATAGTACCTTTTAGATATTTGTAGGTAAGGCGCACATTAGCCGAACGGTTTTCCACGGTGGTAAATCGTGTTCGAATCCCATGGATCTAAGAGGAATTTGTGATCTGCAAACAGTGTGCTCGGTGATAGGTTTCCCTACCGCCATTCTACCATTGTTCTATTAATCATTACCTGGTGCTATATAGATCGCACTCCGTTCAGCTAAACCACTGGTAGGCAAAGATGACCTCATATGAAATACAATCCGCAAAACACAGCAAAGTGGAAGTTAGGGAGAGGGAGGTATAAGAGGAGAAGGCGGGGAAGAACTTCCTTATTGCACTTGAACACTGCGTAACTTTGAATGAATAAGTAATGGCTAAAGGGAGGGACTTCGTGCCTTACCCCTCCACCCTACTTATTAAAAGCTTGACTCGAGAGTCAAAACATTTCGATCACTGAGCTAAACTATAATAAATTAGTACCCACCATTGGAGAAAAAATCCAGACTGCATCCTAATTGAGAACTATTGTTGAAGGTTTCTTTCTCAAATCATTGGAATTATTTATCAATATTCGGTCGCCCGCGGTTATCTAGACTAGAGATGTTAATAGGCGACAAACCTCTTAGCATAACTTCCTCCGGGAGAAAAATAAAGCTGTAATGTTCCGTGATATTCTAAAGATTCCTACCGCTGATAGAGAGCTCCAGACAAAATTTGTCAACCATTCCTCGCACCTCTGCGCTGTATTGCTACGCGTTGAATAACTCCACAGCTTCATCAAAGCATTAAAGAAGCGTCATTAAATTACTGCTACAACTGTTATTATTATTGCTATAACTAAAAGTACTGCTAAAATTACAAATACTACTACTGCAGCTGCTGTCTTTTAAAGAACCCGGAGGTTCAATGTCTCCTTACATACGCCCGTCATCAGTCTCTATCCTGAGCAAGATTAATCCAGTCCCTACCATCATATCCCACCTCTCTCAAATCCATTTTAATATTATCCTCCCACCTACGTCTCGACCTCCCCAAAGGACTTTTTCCTTCAGTTCGTCCAACTTACACTCTATACCCATTTCTGGATTCGCCCATACTTGCTACATGCCCTGCGCGTCTCAAACGTCTGGATGTAGTTTTCCTAATTAAGTTACGTGAAGAATGAAATACGTGCCGTTCCGCGTTGTGTAACTTTCTCCGTTATCCTGTAACTTCATCCCTTTTAGCTCCAAATATTATCTTAAGCATCCTATTCTCGAACACCCATAATCTGTGCTCCTCTCTCAAAGTGAGAGTACAAGTCTCACAATCATACAGAACAACCGGTAATACAGTACATAGAACTGTTTCATAAATGCTAACTCTGTTTTTTTTAAAGCAGACTAGATGATAATAGCTTCTCAACCGAATAGTAGCAGCCATTTTCCATATGAATTCTGTGTTTAATTTCATCTTCAGTGTCATTTATAATATTTGTTACTGTTGTTCCAAGATATTTGAATTTTTTTCACCTTTTCAAAGGGTAAATTTCCTATTGTTTCTATTTCCATTTTGTACTATGTTCTGGTCACGAGACATAATCATACACCTTGTTTTTTTCGAGATTTATTTCCAAATCTAATATTTATTGCTTGCTTCAAGTAAAATTCCCGTGTTTTCCCTAATAGTTTGTGGATTTTCTCTTAACATATTGACGTCATCGTCATGAACAGCTGAGCTGATGTAATCAGTTCAATTGCAAGAGCATATTAATTAATTTTAATTAGTAAGTTAGGGCCGTATTCATAGTCATTTTTAGCGCGGGCTTCCGGTGGATGATCAGGAACTAACGTTTTTCGTATTCATAAACCAGTGTTAGCGATATGATATGATATGATATATGATATGATATGATATATGATATGATATATGATATGATATGATATATGATGTGATGTGATGTGATGTGATATGATATGATATGATATGATATGATATGATATGATATGATATGATATGATATGATATGATATGATATGATATGATATGAATCCTGTACAAGTAATCAGTCGATAGCCAGGGCTAGTTTAGCATACTCGTAGCGCGGGCTAGCAAAATGTTTATGAATAGCACCTTTAAGGACGAATGTAATCTTTATATCAAGGATTTCACCGAAACAGCCTTTGCTACAGCATTAGCCATTGAATTACCTGACATTCGCCTAAAAACCCAAACAGATAATTAAGTCCGAGCGGAATACGAATTCACGCCCAAGAGCAACTCGGAAAACGAATAGAGCCAGCTAAGCTCTTAGCTGCGCCGTTATCTAATAAAATTCCCTCCACATTTTCGTTTAGCAATTCCACATTCGGACATAGATTGTGACTTTTCAATATTAGGCACAGCTTCCGTGTGACAACAGGCCTTTCTAATAGCTGCTACTTGTTTTGAGGTTTGAACTGGAATAGCCATTGCTGCAAATTGAATTGTGAACATTGTTCTCCTTTGCCCGGAGGTCAGCTTGGATCAAGGACCTGTGAAAAGTCGCACAGCGATCAAGTCCTATTCTATTTTGTTTTCTCTCTCTCGTATCTCTCTTTTATTATATGTTTTTATTTCATTTCTTTCCCTTATTTTTTGTTCTGTGTTTACTCACCCTACATTTCATCCCCTTGTCGCTTGGTTGCTTGAAACCCTCCAGGGACCACAACGCGAGCATCACCCTCATCCACCCTTTTCGACTCACAAAGGCAGCGAAAAGAATAGTTATTCCATTTTTCTTCCCCCTCCCTCTTTTGTTTCCCTTTACTCCCCATCTATTTCCGTGTTGTCTCTTGTGATTTCAAAACGTATTTTCACTCCATGAGATTTTACTAATTCTGTTTTCGCTCGTCTTTTCTTTTGTTGGTCTGACCTTTAAGAAGAACGGATGGAAGAACATACATTTTGCCTATCAAATTTGCGCTTCTTTCGTATCCTGTTCTCATGCCTTTCATTTCCTTTCGCACCAAAAAGTATAAAAGAAGCTTCATATAGAGAGACGAGCCAGTAATTCGTCTTTAGATCAGGCTGTGTATTGCTCTTCTCACGCTCCTGCTATCTCATTTCTTCAGATGCGACAATCAAAGGCCCGAGTCGCCAAGGGTAAATATAAATGACTTTCAGAGAATTGCAACTTGACGTATTTCTCAGAGACAAAAGCGTTTCTCATCGCTAAGTACCGCGTTATGAAGGCGAAGAAAGTATTTTGCGGTTTTAAAACTCCGTTTAGCATTACGATCCGGTCAATTTACTCCTCACTACTGCCCCAATGAGAGATAGTGACAGTATCGAAATATAGACGTGTAAAATATTTCCAATATAATAAATTCTATACTCAGGAAAGAATCTGGGCCGTAACTATGTAATATAAGACGTCATTAGACTAGCGACATACAATGAAAATTAGTTTGAACCCTCAAGAGGGAGAAAATGTTCTCATGAAATGGTCAGTGTATGGGACCAGTGTCTATACAGAATCGTGATGAATTTGTCGAGCTACAATCAATAACGAAACAGGATTTTGTAAGTCAGCTACAAAACCTCACCACACATAATGTGGATGCGAAACCACGAGTCTGTTGCTAGACATTCTGTGAGCTCTCGGGCCATGAATTTTTATTTATTTCTTATTTATTTCCATTATGTTGGAAAATTTGAAGGAAAGTAAACTGCATGCAGTGAGATAGTGAGAACCATTAGTAGAAAACAAAAATTGCCAAACTATTTATACTCTAGATTGTTGTTCTTCGATGAAGTTGTGAATTAAATATAATAAATTTAAGTATAACTATAAAAGTAAAGATAAGTGACGAGAATGACTTGTATTAATCCTACTAAGGATTAGATAATGGCACTGAGTGAAATCATCAAACAACGTTCTTTCCCTGATTATGTTTCACTTGATGAAAAAAATCATAGTTTAGTACTAGATACAAATCAGGTCTCCATATACCCACTGAGCGTCTCGGCTGTTGTAAAAGAGGAGTTCACCATAAATGTCTATTGCATTACTGCCTAATATTTTAACGCTTTGAAAGGTCAACAGAAAAAGTTCAGAACAGAATTAACCAAATTTCTCCATATTGATGAACCTATTAAACTGATGAACTGTTAATGCTTGTAAGATGAATTAATCTACTTGCTAAGTCTTGTAGGCCTACATTTTTATATAACTTTTGACTTGTTCCACGTATAAAAACAACAGGGTCTGGCAAAAAATCCGACGTTTTAATGTTAGCAGTACCTGTGACTAAGACAGTCGCGTAACGGTGGGAGAACGCCATTATTGATGCCATTTCAGTTGCAATGAATCCGTGGAACGCGTCCCGTCGAACGTTTGCCGTGAAGATGTTTTTAAAAACAAATGATTCAGTAGTTCTTATGCAGCGTAGGTTCAGACAACATTTCAATGCGGGTCGACATGGGTGAGTTCCCAACCGTAACACAATTTTATTGCGGTAAACAATTTCAGAACGATTTCTTCAGCATCAAAACGTAAGTCAACAGGAAGGCCAAGGACCGCCCTTACATGGTAGGCAGAGCAGTGCAGAACTTCAATCAGGTTCCAGGAGTGCATTAGAACGGTGTAATTATTTTAAAAACATAATATTGTTATTTTACATCAGTAAATGGCAATAATGCCTCTTTTTGGTAACAGAATGAAAACCAACTTACATTAAAATACAACTGTGTTGTCTCATTTTAAAAAACATCAGATCTTTTTGCCGGACTCTGTACAATATTGATGTAAGATGTAAGCAATAAAAAAGGTATGATGTTGTTGGACTCATGTACTGTTTGATAAACATAGAAACAGAAAATAGAAAAGGGTAACTTCTTTGTTCGATCCGTTAATAAGGATCATTCTCTAGAACTGTGTTGTTGATGTTTATTGACTTTACTGGCTTTGAGCCAGAGGCCGTTTTAGGGTCTTATACGCTCAGGATGCCCTCTCCAGCCATTGTACATAAATAACAATAAATATATATTTACATACTGTATATGACACTATTTCTGGCATAAGTGCCAGTAGGTGTGTGAGTGCGGTGATTGGCTTTTTATTTATTTTATTTTATTTTTTACTTTTTTTTTGTTTTAATTATTTTGGTGTAGGCCTAATTTGTTAATTTGGGATGCTTAAGGAGCAAAATATATCAGTTGATAGACAGCATTAAAGTATTATATGGGGAGATTAAGAGGAAAGCAAGAAAGATAAATGCTGGATTTGCAGTTAAAGACCTCTCTTGGGCAGAACACTGTGCATACATACATACTTTTTTTTTAAGTTTCCCCTTCCGGTGGCAGAAGCGTCTGAGTCGTTATGGAGACATTCATGGTGTGGTGTTATTTTATTCATCTGCCTCTCTGTTGCTGTCGTGTGTCCTCTCAGACAGTATTCAAATTTCCAACAGTGTTTGCGGTTTTGTTTGTTAGATTCTTACAAAGGAACTATCAGTGGGCTCATATCGAAACCAGCTTTGAAGTTACGCTGACAGAAGGAACTTCAGTTGTAATGTCTGTCATAATTGAGGCGTTCCGTAAGAGAAGGGCGAACCCGCCAAATGTACCTGTAGAGATAATGGATGTTCAGATTATTTTAACTGTAAACGAGATAAGGGCGAAGCCACCAAGAGCACGTCTGTAACTAATGATAATTACTTTGTACACTGAAAAACGAATACTGTATTGAAAATAGCAATTAAATGTCCAATTTAATATTCCAACTTAATAGTGATCATAGATGACATTATGAATTCATCAGTATTATGGGAATAATTTGAAAACAGTATATTAGAAAAATCAAAGGGCGTAGAATGAACTCAATAGCGGCAGACATAATAACAATATAATAATAATAATAATAATAATAATAATAATAATAATAAATAAATAAAAACACTGAATCGCACTATGATGTGACATTTACAAAGTGTCTGAAATTATTAATAAACAAAAATAAGTAGATGCCTGTCATGTTATTACCCTTGCTATCAAAAGTGGTCTCACTTGTTCTGGGAACAGAGGTGCTAATAATCCATTACATCATCTTCATGAAGATGTGCCTCTGAGTCGGTCACTGCTAGTTGCACGTTTTGTTAGCTGATCACGTCATCCAGAAACGTTCTGAGGCATATAGATAAGGAGAGCTTTCAGATACTTTACTTTATCAGAAGTGAGCTTTATTGGCGTTACATACTGTACCTCTTTGGAAAAACCAGCTGAGAGAAGTCGGCCAGTTCTTAATGCGACATCTGTTCACATCAACACTGGTTATGAGCTTAGAAATATAGGCATTTTGGAGATCATAATCACCCAACTCCCAGAAATTACGAAATACAGGTTGTATTTTCTCCATACCTAATACGTTGAAGCACTCACAAGTACACTTAACGGCAAAAAGAATGGGCCGAATCTTGGTCGATAGAAATGCTAAGTTCTATCGCGCGATTCACTCATGTAAACGTAACGCACTGCAAGGCATTGCTGTGGTGTCTCTTCATTGAAAGTCGTCTGTCTATAATGTAGTAAACCTTACGAGCTGTGTGGCCCAGTGATAAGAAGTCTGACATCCGTACCAGAGGTTGTGAGTTCGCCTCCCGGTACGGTAAGATTATTTTCTTAATTTTAATTTTTAATTAATTTATTAGTTTAAATGTGAAATGGCATTTATTAACAAACTTCGTTATGCCTGCCTTGTAAAATATTATTGCTCATCACCTGCGGGCTATTAATAGGTGAGACCTTGCCTGTATAAACAAAAATACTTGTTTCACATCCTAAAAAACCGGACGCATATCAAACACAAATAAATAATTAAATAAACAAAAATGAACAATTTGTTAATATATTAACAAAGAAAGGCCTGTGGTGGGGACTAATATCTCGTCCATAAACCACCTGCGTCAACAACTGCCCTCATTCTGCGCGGCATGGAGTCCACAAGATTATGGAACAGGTCTAAATTCTTGGTCACCTCCTCCCACGCATCTAGAACTCTGTCCCACATTTCCTCAGGTGTCCGAACGGGTGGTTGTTCTGCCCAATTATAGCATAGGATCCTTTTGACTGTAGCCTTAAAATTTTGAATAGGATTCATATATCTGGTGATTTTTGAGGCCAGTCGACTGGGTCGAAATCACGCCTTCTCGTAAACCATCTTTGAATCCGGTTGGCGGTGTGTATCGGGTGATTATCCTGCTGGAACAAAAGTGTTCCTTCTGGATATCGTTCTCATTTGTTAAATGTGTTCGTAGACTTCTGCCGTAAACCGACCGTGGATGCGTTCCAGATGTCCTGCCCCATCGTATGACATCCACCCCCCAACACGCGCCCTTACGCAACCCAAGTCGTCTCACGAAGCGTTCATCGTATCGATACGCAAAATAACCTATGTGAACCAGGGCAATGAGTTATTGTCTCTGTGCCATCTTCAAGCGTAATGACGAGACAGAACGTTTTATTAACAGATAGCAGTATTGCTTGAAAGAGAGAGGGAGGTTTATAATTTATTAGAGTTTGGGCATATTCTAAGAGATATCGCCAAATAATTATAGCTTTGCGAGACATATATGATGGCGAATTTGTAATTAAAATAAGAAGATTGTGGGAGATTCGAACCATGACCTATTACTATGAACTTGTTCAATAGACCAATGCCGTAACGACTTACGCTACTGTTACTGTTAATATCATGTCGGCATAATACGTGGAGTTCCTGTTCATATTCCCTTCGGTTTATTTTGTATTTATCAATTTTGTTATTATTTCCCTCTTCGCAGACCCGGATATATCTAGAATCAACTCTACATTCGATTTTATAACATATTTTAGGCTCTTAAACAAAATACAGGAAATTTAAATGGTTTAACTATGTGTTATCTGGTGAACCACGGCTTTGACGAGACGAGCATGCGCAGTGTTATGTATCTGGAACTTTGGAAATTGTCGCCGGCTCATTCTTTTTGCCGTTAAGTGTATATGGCAGGCCTGCACATGTCGAGATGTTTTCTTACTAATGTACGATTCACCTTGGCTCCTTTTAATCTTTGCTTGTACGTTTATCCATTTTTCGACATGCCTCTAACGTTTCCTACAATAACCAGATATGCCTGCTCATACTAAGCTATTAAGTTGTTCATAAATACACGTAATTCCTCACTACGGATGGCGCGCGCCTTCAGGCGGAGTGACGTATTCGCCCTTCTAGTACGGAGTAATACGTGTATGAATATTATGAACCTGTCACAGACTACGCAGTTTCTTCAACCTTACAAACAATGATAATTTCGAGCCCGCCAGCGTCTGCCAGGCTTACGTTGTAGATATGTGTCTTAAATATTCGGAGGAGTAAAAAGCACAAAATTCTACTCTTGGCGGGCTCGCCCTTCTCTTGCGGAACGCCTCAATTCGTTTCAAGTTTATGGCTTATGAAACTGGCGATTTTTACGAAATAAGATAAATTTAATGCATTGAAACAAGATAACTTAACTTATGAACTTAAACGAGAAAAGACTTCACGCAGTAAAGTATCTCTTCTGCCTATATATATATTAAGTGATAATATTTTCGTTTTAGCGTTCATATGCATTGCATTTCAAATATCAGACTCTTGTATTCTAACATTTCTGCCCGTTTGAATATAATGACATTTTGCAACATCTATCATTAAGCACACTTCTGTAATTACAAGATTCAAAGGCAAAAGGTGATGACAATTTATGGCAAAAATGATGTTTTGTGATGTTATATATTCTCATGATATATTTACTTTGACTATTACACTTTTACTACGTCACACTACTTTCGACCAATAAAACGGTACGAAAGGACGTCTTTCAACCAATCATGGTCGCTTATCGCACAATTTTATCGCGTCCCTAGCATTTGTTTAATTTTATCGCGTCCGTAGCATTTGTTTATTTTTATCACTACCCTAGCATTTGTTTCTTTATTTGCCAACATTTCAAACTGTACTGGTCTGGCCGTCAAAAACAGAAAATTACAAACCACTCCAGTCGATGCACATCACTTTCAAATATGACTCGCATTTTGGCATTCAAGAACAATAATTAATAAAGATCACTGGTCATATATTGAGAGCACCATTCGGAAATCCTGAATGAGTTGAGGGATACACCAAGTACACCAACGAGTTCACTTCTTTTACGCACACGTCCAATATAACTTCAATTGAACCACCAAAACTTTCAAATTTGAAAATTGTACTTTCAATAATTGTTTCTTTTAAAATTATCCATGTTTATTTTTTATTTCATCATCGTTAATTAAAACGTTTCTTGTTTATTTCATTATCCCTAATTAAAACTTTTCTAACACTTGTTTATATTATTTCGGTTATGTTAGTTATAGCTTCTGCTATATATTATGGATAGCTACGTAACAGAGATTGTTTAATACTAAGATTTATTGAAAATCATCTGTCAAGTGACGTTGATTACTGGGATCCGGATGATTGAAATGTAATGCAAATGTTTTAATAAAAATGAAACTGAATGAACAAAGCCTTCTTGACTAGTAACAGTCCACAGAGTTCAATGATGATTCCATAGTTGGCACAACTGATACCGGTAACAAGAAAACATCATCATAAAACACTACATCTAGCGTAATGTTGAGATGGTACAATAATACATTTGAAGACAGTTGTATTTTCGTAAGCCAATTAATATTTTATTGTACACTTTGTTACTTCTAATCTTTATATAGCGTACTTTCTTCTAATCGTGTAATAGTCAATTAAAGCCCACTCGGGTTTTGATTTTCTCTAGATAAATCAAAACCTCTAGTGAGATTACTGTTGATAAAAGATGTCATGCATTTCTATATTAATTTTGTCTCTAAACCATTGATATGAAATATGTATTTATTTTTTTTTTTTATTTTTGTAGGTTATTTTACGACACTTTATCAACAGCTTAGGTTATTTAGCGTCTGAATGAGATGAATATAATAATGCCGCTGAAATGAGTCCGGGGTGCAGCACCGAAAGTTACCCAGCATTTGCTCGTATTGGGTTCAGGGAAAACCCCGGATAAAACCTTAACCAGATAACTTGTCCTAACCGGGAATCGAACCCGTGCCACCTGGTTTCGCGGTCAGACGCGCTAACCGCTACTCTACAGGTTTGGACGTTATGAAATATGATTGCTATGATTTTTTATGGTCGTTGAAACTTTAAATGCTTTTTTCTGAAGAACTGCAAGAAAAGAAAAATTTGTCTTTATAGAATTCTGCGCCGTTGATTACATTATTATTATTATTATTATTATTATTATTATTATTATTATTATTATTATTATTATTATTATTATTTTTATTGTTCGTTAGATATATCCACTTTGATAGTATCTCGCCATATTGGCTAAAGATTCCAGTGGAACATTTCTAAGTACGAAACAGGAGCCGAATAACAAGCAAGTCACGCCACCGCAGCCCAACGAGGTAATGACAACTGTTGTAACTTAATTACTAATCCACTGAGAAGTCAATGAATATTGAAGCACCGCGTTCACACGACCCACGAGCCGTCTTTACTCGATAAGAACATTGGAATGAGAGTCAGGTCGGAGGCCGCCCCCTGCAACAGAGCAATTACGAGACGGGAATCTGTAATCCGTCATCTCTATTAACTATCGATTAAATTTCAATTGATTTACATTCTCTAAAATTTCTCAACTCTTAAGACTCGAAAAATATCTGACAATTTCTACTTCATACTTAATACAACGAAGAGTCTAGAGAACGTAATACGTAGCCTGACTGCCTCTGGCTGGAGACACGCGAGTTCGATTCTGCTGTCGTTGCGAAATACATTTCTTGCTGTCATGACTTCAGTATTTGAATTGCTCATCCTCTTGTATTCTGAGACTGTGGCTCGGTTTCTTCAACCTTTGTTAAAATGCACCTAACATACCGTTAATTAACTTAAATTAAAAGTATAAATTGCTGTTAAAAATATTGCGTTTCTTCAACTTTACATTTCACATTTTAACATTCTGTTTGTTAACTTTCTGTCAGGATCAGAGATTCTAGAGATTAACTATAATCTATAACTAAGTATAGGGTCAATTCTGTTTTCTGAACTCTGACAATAATTGTGATTCTCGCTTGTTTCCGTTGTCTGATTCAGAGAGGATAGAAGCCTTTCTATTCTCTCAGGTTTAATTCAAGCTTCTTTCCATCGTCTGCACCACAGTAACATCACTGTGGTAACATGGAGTGGCGTATTGGTATTACTGTTGTGAAATAGAAAAGACTGGAACAAAAGGAAATCGTGGGACTAATTTCTCTTCGTTCGAGAGAAGCTTTCTGCTGAAAATAATTTCGCAGTGAAAACCAATTATAGAGAATAAACAAACAAACGGATCTAGTTGAAACCGAAAAGTGAGGCTTGGAAGAAAATAACCTATACCTTTGTATGAACTTCTGTTCTGCCAAATCACTGAAAAAATCCGCTCTGTTTATGTATTCATTGATATCTTTTTCTAAATAATCAAGATGTAAAAGTTCAGCATCTAATCCACCAGCCATATTGAATACCTCTATGCTAACAGAGAGTTAAATGATTTAACTGCATGAAATTGGGCACTTATATTAACATGGGTTTTAACAGCCTGTTAGTACTAACAGGAGTTGAGGAAATGCTTCAACTGTTAAAATGGAATAATATACTGTTATAATTTAGCAAACGTTGAAGAAACCGGGCCTATGACTAACATTGACCATTTTTATCTCGTTCTGTTCCTAAAAATTTCTTCCTTACTGCTTCGTGATCTAACGAATATATCAAGATTACTTTGCCAAAGCGTTGTTGACCTCCAGCATTATAGTATTTGGA
The DNA here is from genome assembly GCF_040183065.1 of Periplaneta americana. Lineage (NCBI taxonomy): Eukaryota > Metazoa > Arthropoda > Insecta > Blattodea > Blattidae > Periplaneta > Periplaneta americana. The sequence continues at coordinate 26,708,243 of NC_091125.1, forward strand.
AATTGTGGAGCAAGCTTATCAGAAAAGTAAAGCTTTTAAAGGAAACTTGCCCAGGATATTTTTCTTAACACAAATGCTGTAATAATTAATGAACAGTGCTTGTAGTATTGGTTATTACGGCCACAATTGCCCATTCTCTGATATAATATGAACAATTCTCTAGCAAACAAGCAATGTTATCTATAAGAAAACGAGTCAAATAAGAGTGGAGCCAATTTTGAAGAAAATTTGTTATGAATAATTTCAAGGGAAAAATTGTTCCGGGGCCGGGTATCGATCCCGGGACCTCTGGTTGAACGTACCAGCGCTCTGCCAACTGGGCTACCCGGAAACTCCACCCGACACCGTCTCAACTTTTCCCTTTATATCCACACAACTCGCGTGGGCTGACGAAACGCCAGAGATCCACATCGAGTGCACACAAACTCTGTGTGACTTGAAATTGTGGTTTTCTGTTAACGTACACAGTGACGTATATATTATGCATAAGATTTATATATACATAATGCATTAGATTTATATATATATATAATATATATATATATATATATATATATATATATACGCCACTGTGTACGTTAACAGAAAACCACAATTTCAAGTCACACAGAGTTTGTGTGCACTCGATGTGGGTCTCTGGCGTTTCGTCAGCCCACGCTAGTTGTGTGGATATAAAGGGAAAAGTTGAGACGGTGTCGGGTGGAGTTCCCGGGTAGCTCAGTTGGCAGAGCGCTGGTACGTTCAACTAGAGGTCCCGGTATCGATATCCGGCCCCGGAACAATTTTTCCCTTGAAATTATTGAAATCTGCTTTACAGGAAGCTTTACCTGAAAGATTAGATTTGCAAAATTTGTTATGTTGATATCAACGCGTTTAATGTCACATAACCAACCATTGAATACTAATGTCGGCACTATTGTATACAAAACATCGTAGGTGCTTACGGAGCGCTGGACAAGGAGGAGATCAAAGCATCGTTTAGGTATATGATGACTCACTCTACTAGTTCGTGGAATCAACACCGGTCAATTTGCAACGGACGGGTGGTATTACAGAAATGCGTATATTTATTGCATATTTTCGAATACGCCTAGTTGTTTCAAAAGTAACATAATATCCTTTGTAGTAGATCTATTCTGTATGAAAATTAAAAATAAATTTTGCTGAAAAAAAGGAGGGGGAACCTATGCATAATTAATAAAAAGAGTGCCGATATATTTGTATTTGTTCATGTGGATTCGGTACATCATAATAAAACATAATTTGAAATTCTTGCCCATAGCAGTAAGTAAGTTAATATCTTCCTATGCTGAACTTTCCCTTTTCGGTTTTAAGGACAGTGTTCTCTGATTGGGTGGTTAACAAAGTTTAAATACCTGATGACCGAGATGTCGCTTACCGAAAATATAGACGGAATAAAATTTATAATAATAACTTAAGAGTATAGAAAACGACTAGTCGGCCTGGTTGGCGCACTTGGTATAGCGCTGGCCTTCCATCCAGTATCAACCACAGGCCAGGGATGCGGCAGCGGTGAGAACATGAAATATTTAATTCATATCCACATTAACCGAACATGTTACAGAGAGTTATATAAATTACTTTAAAATTGCAGAAAAAAGAAATGTGTCAAAAATAATTAAAAATATTAATTTTTGTACGAACACACTTTAAAAATACACAAAGATTCGGAAAGATCCCAACTACAAATGTGCAAAGTTTTATAACTGTGCGATAGTTTCTGATAAATGTGTACCTAAAGTAGGTAAAATTAATATGGCGAGGATAGGATCTGCAATCCCCCCTAAAATATTACAATTAAATAAAATCAGTTATACTAAATATCTCGCTGTAAAAGTTTTTCTATGACTGTAATTCATACTCAAAAGAAATATTATTACATTTAATGTGGCCCATGGAACATTTGATTAATTGGCATTATTTGCATATAAAATAATTGTAAAAATAATAGCTTAATAACTATTAGTTCTATTAAGTTCAAATTTGGCAATATTATTAATGTTAATACTGTTAATTGACAGTAAAAATTTTAAGAATATCTGTCAACAAATGTGGAAGTTTCAAAAGTCAGTCTCCGCATCCTTTAACTAAAAATAAAATTGTGAATTGTGAAATAATCTGATGTGATGGCCGAAAACTAAGTACATTTTCGTACTCAGCACACAAAAGTCGATCAGAAACGCTATCAATTCATAGAAAATCATGCTGCACAGTGTTATCAAAATCGACCTGCGGCCTCGTTTAACAACTTTCCAATCTTGTATTGTAATAATGAAACGTTACGATACTCATATCGTAAATAACTATAATTTTCTTTTGAACTGTAAATATGTGGCTCTTTCTCTATATTCCTGTCATCAGTGTATCGTCTTGCTACATCCAGGGCCATGGTTCTCAACCGTATGAGCCGTGATGTGCAAATTTCTACGGAATCATTTTGCACTTCTATTTAATTGTATACGTTCCTTAATTATAAAGTAGTAACGAGATTCTGCATTGTTCCGAACATGTTGAAATAGTAGAATTTTGTAACAAGACTGAAACGCTACAAGCATTTCGAGTGTAATGTAGCCTATTTGCTGCGACAGTAGTGCAGAAAGTTTCAGTTAGGTACTGAAATCAGGGATTCTCTTGTTCACTCTTCTTTCGAGACCTTACTGATTAAAATCCGAAATTGCTACTTGCAGGACTAAGTTCTAGTGCTTATTACAGAATGAAGGCACTCGAAGTGACAGATTCTCTCTGTTTCCCCGGCCACCGCTTCCCTCCTCCCATCAATCTTGCACCAGCGACGAGCCCACCCGCGGGCAGTGCAATTCTCAACTCTCCGCGAGCAGCGATTTAATTGACGAAACCAACTTCATTACTCAATTATTTCTTAACTGAAATTTCTGTAAATTCAAGGAATAACTTGATTCATATATAAAATTAACCCCACAAAGTAATTAATAACAAGAGAAAAAGCTTGTTCTTGGTCGCTGAAGGCGTTCTTTCAATAATTTCAAACATTCCCGGCCGTCTGCAAATACAGAATTAGTTTTTTCGACCACAATTGGTTGTTAAAAACACCACAACTGACAACACGTGTTTATAATTCTAGATGCACGTGCAATACGTGATCAACTCCATTTAGGTAATGATTCTATAAAAATTTTAAATGTATAAGTTTTGGGTGATTGACGAAAAGTCAAGTAGGCCTATCTGCTATTTGTTAAATGTCATGTGGTTTGTGTCCCGCGCCGTGGCGTCGTGGTCTAAGGCATCCTGCGTAGGACTTGCGTTACGGAATGCTTTGATTTCGAGCACAGGTACGCAACAATTTCTTGGGGCTCCTTAAATAGCTAACCCGTTAGCTTCAACAGACTTGTCACTAACCGCAGGCCTATCAGAACTTTTGGTCCAAGAAGCTGCCAGTTTCCTTCATCTCCTTATCCCACCCGTCAATGTTATTTCTATGTGGGGCTCTTAATTGTACTGTACACGCGACGGTATTCACGACGAACACGCGTCATGGTTTCAAATTTTGTAAGCCATAGAACATATTGAACTTTCCTTTGCACAGTCCACATCTTGACTAAATGGCGTGATTCGCTTTATTGTTATGTTGCGTCATTACATGCTAGCGCACAAATTTGAAATTTATGCTTCAGAAACTCTTTGACATACTCTTCAATACATTGTAAGTTTCACCCTATGATTTCGTTTCGTTTAGCCATTATAAGTGTTCAAAACTGCACCATGACTTTACAGATACAGTGTATATTAAACAATCTCTGATACGTGATTATCCATAATCTCTTACAGCAGAAGCTATAACATAACCTAAATAATATAAACAAGATAAATGATAGAAAAGTTTTAATTAAGGACGATGAAATAAACATGAATCATTTTGAAAGATACAATTACTGAAAGTACAATATTGGAAAACAAACAAATGCTAGAGAGATGATAAAAACAAATGCTAGGGAGGTGAAAAAACAAATGTTAGGGATAGTTATTAGAGGAGAAAAATTCGCTCCGGCGTCGGGGATCAAACCCGGGTCCTTGGTTCCATGTACCAAGCGCTCTAACCACTGAGCTACGCCGAAGTTCAATTCACAGCACCGGATCGAATCCCTCTCCTCTAGTGTTTTTCCCTTATGTTGAGTATGGAGTAAGACCTTTGGGGAGGCCGACACGTAGATGGAAAGATATCAAAATGGATTTGAGGAAGGCGGGATATGATGGTAGAGACTGGATTAATCTTGTTCAGGATAGGAACCGATGGCGGGCTTATGTGAGGCAATGAACCTCCGGGTTCCTTGAAAGCCAGTAAGTAAGTAAGCAAGTAAGTAAGTAAGTAAGCAAGCAAGCAAGTAAGTAAGCAGGTAATAATAAATACAATAATTGCACAGCATGCACATTTACTCTGCGTCTCATTATTAAAACTTATATTTCGTACTTTCCAGCATCTTCCAAACTGAATGCGGTTTCGCGGTTTAGATTTTATACAATTTGTCTACAAATTGTACGAAAACAGTGCTTGAACTCTTACAACCAAGGTCAAGTTTTCAGATAATAATGATTTCTTGAGTTAAAGACGAATTTTTGCATCATATGGAAGTTAAATGTCTGTCTGAAATTATGTATATCTTCATGCAGAATAACAACAGAAAGAAAAACATTTTTCTGTGGTGAACTTGTGTTCTGAGGACTACTGAATAAACACTACACTGAGATTGAGCAGCTTCCAAAATGGGGAAAGCGTCCAGAAAGAAAGATAAAGAAAGATGCGAACTTATTACTCCTGACAGGAGGTAGCAGTTATATTAATATGTCGGTGTTTTGCCCTTTATCTCTCTTTACTCTCTTCCATCTTTTCTTCTACCTGACGCTCTTTGAGTCGTTTTGTAACGTCTCGAGCAACAACCACCAAACTCTACTTAACTGCTAAACTGTTCAAATTAATAACAAACTAGGAAATTTTCTTACGTACAGCAATAAAATTGTATAACAATACAGAGAATATATTAAATAGAATTTCTGTTTACAAGAAGTATTTTGTAAAGCAAAGGGAACGATGAAGAATTTTCTCCAAATCCAAATAGAGCGTCAAACTGAACTTGTAAGTATAATTATATGCTATCTTTGCTGTTGTTTTACTTTAAATAAATTTATGCTCGACCATGCCGAAATGTAGTAATTATACACCTGGTAGCTGTCCTTTAATGCATGTCATTAAAGTACACCAATTCATTAAAGTTAGGTTTTCGATTAATTATTCTCGGATATGCAATCGAAAGACAAAAAGGGAAACGTCAAGGAGGCTGGAAATCCAATACTGTCGCAGAAGGTTATGTTCTTTTACTATAATAATTAGCGTTAATTGTAAATAATATTCAAATAAATTCAATTTGTCATCTCGTTTTTTCAATTCCAAATCAATTTCCAGGTTATATCAAAATTAGTTATTCTTTAGATTACATCAAGGTCAATGACATTATTGTTTCTCGGAAAAAATCAATACTTTTGCGTCTGCGCACATCTCACAATTTACAAGCTATGCACAAGGTCACTTCCGATCTTCAGTCAGATACGAATAAAATGAATAATTCTGAATAATTTCAAGTTAGAAATATAGAGCATAAAAAGTCGTATGAAACTTGCCTTTAATGGTAATTAAGATGCTCGTATGAAAATTATGAACTCGCTTGCGCTCGTTTCATAAACGAACATACTCGCTTCTTAATTACTATCATTATAGGCTCGTTGCATAATGTACTATTTTGTTATACAGTACCTAAAGTACCTTTAAATTATATTACAATCCACTTCCATTTATATATTTCTTAAAATATTAGTTAGCATGTATAATAAAATGTTATACAAATGACAAAAGTCACTCAACAGCGATAACTGATGGCCCAGTTATCTATGACAATGATGTATTACTACAGTTGCATATGCTTATCCGCTACATTATGTCTACGTTCATATTATTATATTCTTAATATTTATTCCCTGATCTGAAATAAATTCTGCGATCAGAATCAGAGAATCAGTTTCAGAATTTGTGATCACTTGAGCAATGAGTACATTCTAGAACGTAATGAATGCCATCATGAATTGCAGTATCCGAAACTAACGAGATAGTAATGACGCGCATTAAACAGAGCAAGTTTATATTTTAATATGTGACTTAGAAAACTTTATTGTCCCAGCAAACGCACAATTACTAAGCACTTGGTTAGTAATTGAGACTCGTTCAGAGATGGCTTCTTGTAAATAGTTCTTTTATGCTAGCATAAAATATTTAAATATCCGATAATTTCATCCTTACCTATATAATATTCTACTTTTAATTTGTACTTCAGTAAAAAAATACGTCTTTCGTTATTCTTAACTTCTACAATAAATTGTCTAGCCTTTATTAAGTACGTAATGTTTTAGTACTTTGATTTTTATTGTATGTAAGTTTAATATTAACTGTAATTAGTTTTAAATGTATTCTTAATATTGTAGTTGTAATCCCCTGATAGAGGGGAAGAGAATGCCTGATGTCTTATCTCTACCAAGATAAATACCGTATTTACTCGAATATTTCACACACTTTTTTCCCGCAATTTCGATATATGAATTAAGGCTGCGTGAATTAAGCGAGGAATTTCACAAGCTGGTATTTTTAAGGTAAAAATGACAAACTACAATTTTTTTAAGAGCTTGTTTTTGTTTCCTCCAGTAGCGAATATTAAATTCTGAAACTGAATTCACGTCCAGCTGCACTGTTGCCATGTGTTTCTGCATACGCAATAACTTTTAATTTGAAGGACGCAGTATGACTCGAATATCGGGATTTACCATTCATTGTTAAAACTTTTAACAGACGGCTTTTGACAGGTTTCCCTTTTCGAGTCTCAAACTCAACTGATGCGATCCAACACAAAGCTTTCAAACCACCCCCATTCAAATGGTAGGGGGAGGTCAATACCCTATATCGGTATTTTTAAAGGACTTTCATAGACGAGAAGGGTGCGCCTGTAACAGGTAGCTCTCCGGTCCCAAATACTGCTATGCACTCTCTCGTTACGGCATTTAAGATACCGTACATTCAGGGCTCCTCAACATAGCACACCTCATTACTTCAAGTTTCAGCATGTACTTGTTACAGTATTTCACGAATATTAAATGCGTGAAATATACGAGGAAAATAATTTATTAAATTATATAGTAAATAATTTGGGTGCGTGAAATATGCGATGGCGCGAATTACGCGGGTAAATACGGTAAATAAATAGTAAATATTAAATTGTTAATGCATAATTTCAAATATTCGAATTCTGTGTAGGGTATAAATTCTCGCCATTGATATGTGGTGCTGTGTGCTGCCCTAAGCGGACCTTAGACGATCAATATTTTTGCAAAATATATTTTAACCCTTAAATTGGCAAACTTCATTTCTCACAATTATTTATTAAACCTTGGCGGACTGTAAAGAAAACAACTATCGCAATATCCAATGTACAATATTATAGTATTGTGAAATTTTAATTTTCCTACCAATTTTTTTCTATTGTTTTATTAAAATTCTAAAGGTGTGTTACAGGGTTCACCATTATCACCAACGCTATACAATGCATCCACTGACCATATTCTACAAGAACTAAGTGAAACAGAGATATCAAATGCATATGAGTATAACTTAGTTAACGGATTAACTCCATTAACAGTCCTAGGGTTCGCAGATGACAACGTTATAATCGGGAAAGACCGAAATTCGGCTATCGAATTGACAAAAATGGCTCTTCAAAAATTTGAAGAAATCGAATTTGATATTAACTTAAGGAAATCCGTAGCCATCACTATTGAACATGGTAAATTGTCCTGATTTAACCTCGAAATTCTAGAAGACCTCCAAATTAAATGCATTTCAGAACAAGAATGTATCAAGTACTTGGGTCTCAACTTTGTCAATGTAATGATATTTGACTCTCGAAAAATGATTTCAAATTAAAAAAAAAAAAAAAAAATGGATCTACTTTCTTCTTCACCTTGGTTACATCCAGATCAGAAATTTAAAATCCCCAACTCTTCAATCTGTCCGATATTAATGTACCACTTTTTCTTAATTCCTCTCCAAAAAATCCAAATTGGTTTCCTCCAAGACGCAGATAAAATGATTAAACCAATATTGAAAAAAGTACTATGTTTACCTACAGATACTCCAGATTCAATGATTTACTCTGACAGTAGATGTAAAGGCCTTGGTCTATTTCGAACTACATGGGAGGCAGTCCTTCAACAAATTAACAGTTGTCAACTTTTGATGAGATCAAATAGTCAATATATTGCCAACACAAGAGATTTAGAGAGTGAACTGAAAACTAACATTGGAAAATCACCTCTCGATAACAATTTGATCTCCCCAGACACCATTAAGAACAAAAGAGGTCTAATTGACTCAAGGAAAGTCAGGAAAATTTTGTGCCTTGAAGAATTTAATAAATGGTGTCAACTACCACAGAAAGGTTAAGGGATCAGCTTATATCAAGACTTCACTCCCGCAAACAGCTGGGTCAGACATCATACAGGCCTTTCCAGCTCCGAGTGGAGAGATGCACTAAAGACGACCGGTAATGTTGCTCCTGTACGAGCTGTTCCAGGCAGAACTCAAGACAATAACCACTGTAGGCGATGCCACAGTGAGGTTGAAACTTTGGCTCATGTCTTGGGTTCATGCCCATTTGGCGAAACTCTCCATAACAGCAGACATCACAAGATCAGGTCTGTAATCTCAACATGCCTTAAGTCCAGTGGCTACACTACCTATGAAGAAGTCCATGGAATAGCAGATACCGGAAGTCATCATCAACTCGAGGAGGTTAATCCAGAGAAAAGGATAATTTATGAACCAACTACCCCTTATTACAAAACTTCATATAAACTCAGGGATATAGAAGTCATCGGATTAATGGTGAGCGCTAGAAGGACCATAAAAAACAATTCGTGCCATTCTGTCAAAAACAACAATTAAGGAAATTTCTATGATAGTCTTGAAGGGTTCTCTGCAGATTTTACGGCGACACTTGTATTTCAATTGAAATTGAATTTTCTCATTATATTTTTATCTGTATTTTTTATTTCACTGCAAATTTTCATTATGTGAAAAATTATTTACCGTGAATTTTAGTTTATTGTAAACAAATTTCTTGTAAGACTTTTTTAATGTCATCTTAAATGTTACTGTTTAACATTCTTTGTCTTTGGCAACCTCACCAAGTTGAGGAAGATTGAATAAATAAAATAAATAAATAGTCTATTAACCTGTCCTATAGAATACTTTGTCAATTTAAGGGTTAAGGTTGAGCAGTACTGTTGAACGTTTATAAGTTACATTGAAAGGATATGCAATATTATTGAGTTCTGAAAAACATTTTGTGCGCAATATCCCGTCAGTTGTTCACGAGAAGCCGTGGAGTATGCCTAAAATCGCTTGCCTCTGTCACAGATCGTCTTCTTTTTTTGTTTGAATCTTTTTTCTCGTAGCTATTTATTTTGTTTTCATATCATCCCCTTTTGTTATTAATACCGCATGAGTGCGAAAAGTGTAGAAAGAGTATTTATTACTACAACTTTACAGAACTCTACTAGTTAGCAGACTGGCGAGCCGTATGAATCTAAAAATAGAGAGGAGAAAAATGAGGCGAATGGAGTGTTCATCAACAAATATAGATAGACCTATATGCTACAGCTACAAGGGTAAATGTAACAAAAAATTCAATCCTTTTGGGACAGCAGCGTCTTGATGGTCCAACATTTTGAAGCAAACAGAATTGTTGTGCACAGATATTAATTTCGGATTGAGCTGTTTAAGGGGACTGTTAAGATGTTTATTCATTCTTACTGTTAAGCCCAAAGACAGATCTTTTATTTCAAACCCAGAATTCTCCAATCTGATCTCTTTTCTGCCTTCCGCGGAGGTATATGATCCATAGGCTATATCTCAATATTGTCTATCATCTGATATCTTCTTCTGCCCCGAAATTTTCTCCCTTTCATCATTCCTTCTAGTGCATTCTTTAGTAGTCAGTTTTTTCTTAGCCAGTGAGTCAGCCAATTTCTTTTTCTCTCCCTGATCGTTTCAATATTATTCTTTCTTCACCCACTCTTTCTAACACAGCTTCATTTTTTACTCTGTCTGTGCATTTCACACGCTCCATTCTTCTCTATATCTACATTTCAAATGCTTCTAGTCTTCTGTCTTCACTTCGTCGAAATGTTCAAGTTTCTGCCTTAGACAATGCCACACTACACAGAAATGACTTCACTAGCCTCTTCTTTAGTTATTTTTATAGAGGTCCGCAGAAGATAAGTACTTATTTTTATATTAAAATCTCTCTTTGCATATCTATTCTCCTTTAGATTTCCTGGCAGCAGTATGTTACAACTTAGAGCCCACCCAAGTATTTGTAGCTGTGCAGGTTAGATTTACTTAGAAAAAAATACCAGTTTGGAATGATAACTCGCAGCGACTACTGTATGTAAGAAGGATTTCAAATTTATACATGTTTTGATCGTCACAGTCGAACCTAAAAAAACAACAAACGTAAAAAAGGCTTATGTTTTAAGAGTTTTATTTTAAAAGTTATAATACTAATACTGAAGTACAATTTTAACCATATTACACCTGCCAGTCCGCAGACTGGATGGACTACGATCAGCGTATTCAGGTTTCAGTATTCAATATTATTTGTCGACTGCAAAGTGGAACTAAAAATATTTCCTGTACGAGCCGCAGCTACCAACCTATAGGAATAAAGTCATTGACCCCTTTCGCGGATACCTGATGTTGTACCATTTGGTTTGGAGGAAAATTAATTCCCTAATTCTTCGGGTAACAACAATACTAGTTGTGTATTCCATATCGCCAAAAATCGTTTTTCGTGTCGGATATCTGGATTAAAATTCTGATTAGTGTGAATGATAATTATGATCGCCACGTGGAATGTATAAATCGTATTTTTATGTATACATTGTATGTTGTAATTTTGCTTTATACGATTATCCTTTTCCCTAAACATTAATCGGTCTCAACAACTTCCTTAGTGTAGTCTCCCTAAAGGACGTTTAATGTTGTAATTTAAATACACGTAATCGAGTGTTTAAGTAATTCTTTATAAACATAATGAAATATTATAATTGGCGCTTTTTACTTTTAAGGCTAATAATATAGGCGCGAAAGACCATAAAGGGGCAAGGTCGACAAGGCGACTGTTGGTCTCACGTCTAATAAATCACCAGAGGTGAAATATCTTCCAACCAGTAAACTTACGGGGCGTCTTGTGGATAGTATGATGAGTCATACGGAATCGTTATACGGAACCGGATTTTGCTACCTATCATAGCTCCCAAAATTCATCAAGATACTGGGTGGGCACCAGTTTCATAGAAATTCCATGAGAAAGTTTCTTCCTCTCGACGACTAGAAACAGCTCTCATTTTCTGGCGTTAATCCAGGCATAATACCGTAGACCACGACGCTACGCCGCGGGACAGAAATAATATATATAAAAGTTGTCAATGTATTATCTAGTTTAAATATCCATACAAAATAGCACTCATTGATAATTTTAAAAGAATTCTATACTTATTAGCAACGTTTTTACTTATGTAACAACAATATCCCTATTAGAACACTCTAAACGAGAAAAATCGATTTTATTGCCCATGTAATATTTGTTTTTATACAGGGTGTTTCAAAAATACGGGGCATAATTTCAGGTATGTATTTTCCACATGTAGACAAACAAAATAGTTCATTACAACATGTGTCCGGAAATGCTTCATTTCCGAGTTATGGCCTTCACAACATTGAAATTCACCGGAATGTTTTTCTTTCCGCAGGTCGTTGTCATTACAGAAGATATTCAAAATGTCCACCTCCTGCTTGAATACAGACCTCACATCGATGTCTCATTGACCTGCGAACATGATCCCAAACTCCAGGAGTATTGCGTATGTCCTCAGAACATGCCACAATTCGATTCCGAAGGGATTCCAAATCAGGCACCGGAGACGAATAAACCAATGATTTTAAATGGCCCCACAAGTAGGAATCGAGAGGGTTCAGATCAGGTGAGCGTGGAGGCCAAGCAATTGGACCACCTCTACCTATCCATCGATCAGGAAACCTTCGATCCAAGTACTGAATGTAACCTTCGCCTCGGAATGAACTGTCAGAGTCCCGTCTTAATGTCTCCTTTGACGGAAACGACCTGCGGAAAGAAAAACGTTCCGGTGAATTTCAATGTTGTGAAGGCCATAACACGGAAATAAAGCATTTCCGGACACATGTTGTAATGAACTATTTGGTTGTCTACATGTGGGAAATACATACCTGAAATTATGCCCCGTATTTTTGAAACACCCTGGATAGCTACATACATACATACATACATACATACATACATACATACATACATACATACATACATACATACATACATACATACATACATACATACATACATACATACATACATACATACATACATACATACATACACCATTATTTAGTTCTGAATGTAGAAAAGTTGCGTTTTTTAATGTCATATTTAAAATTTGGATATTGGTGGGATTGAAGACATCCTCGAATGGATGCTCCCTCTATTTTACAACAAAGAAGGAACCATAAAGTTAAGCGTACTTGTAATGTAGCATGATTAGACATTCCGTATAAACGTAGTTATATCTGGTTGAGTTCAACTGCAAGGAAGAGGAGATTATTGCCAATATTATTTCCAGTTCTTAGTTATAGCTTTCCACCACAAAAGTTACTTTTAAAGATCGAAATGTAATTAGTTGACTTCAGATTCTTCAATTTTACACAAGTAGATCCCACTACTGCAATAATAAATCATGTGGAATAATTTACATGTTGTTTTTTTTCAATAATAATTTCCTAGCTGATATGTAAAGACAGCATTACAGCATCGAACACCAGATCCAGTGGTTATTTTACTCGTTAAATTTATTTATCTTGTAAAGTAAATTAAAGTTTCCCATTCAATTTTTTTTACCATTTGTTAACAAGTTCAGAATTATTATACACTAAACTTACACCGACGTTTAAGGCACGTAATTGAAACTCTGTCTCCTCAGACCTCGCACAAGTTTAAATTAGCCTTGATATATTTATATGTATGTATGTATGTATGTTTGTATGTATGTATGTATGTATGTATGTATGTATGTATGTATGTATGTATGTATGTATGTATGTATGTATGTATGTATGTATGTATGTATGTATTACTTTTATTACCCGTCGTCATCATCATTATCATGAATTGGTCACTTGAAGTCTTTGCATTCATCCATAGTTGTCTATGTATTTTTCGCCTGTTTCTGTTTTTAAAGTAGCCTATCTTCACATTCATTTTTAAAATACACCTTAATCTGTTAATTAATTTGGGATTGCCTATATTGCTGTTAAATTCGTACTTTATATTGCCTTTGTAAAGGTTTGTCTTAATTTTAACCTCTTGTTTCTTTTAACTTTCAGTATAATTCTTAAATACGTTTCAGTTGCTTATAATCAACTTTATCTTTTTGTAATTAGACTTTTCATTCTGCAAAGGGGGTTCAGGATGTTACATTTCTTCGGATCAAGTTTCTGCACGTTTAGAGGACAAAACTAAAATATTTCAATCATTTACTATGATAATGCTCTGCTCTCTTAAATTGACTGAGCATATTGGGAATTAAATCAAAGGCTTTCTCAAAACACGCGACATATTTCATATAAAACAATTTTTATCTAGAGAAGGAAGCAAAATCTACAAATTTCTTTTTGTTTGAAATGCCTAAAAGAAAGCAATCTCCTGAAATTAATGGCATTACGTAGCCTACAGTTCATTCTGTATATTCAGAGACTTTAAGAAATCAAAATTTCAGTGTTTGTTAGTTAAGACCTTTAAACCTTCCCTTCATATTTTGCAACGTATGTTAAATTAGAAGTTCAGGACAAAGGAATGAGTGCTATTTCAAGTTATGCACAACCTTAACATGAAACCAGAAAATAAATGAGAAATCACTTTATAAATTATTCCATTGCAGTTAGCAGTGTTTAATGAATAATCATAAAGTAATAATTTACAAAATATCAATAAACTATTTATCATTCCTAAATCGGCTTCTTTATTTATGTCTTTTGACGAATTGTGTGGAACAGATTTTGATGCCACGCCGTATAAAATAAATGTAGGAATTGAAGTTAAAAATGTTTGTCTCACAAATGGGATGTAATAAAACGCCATGGGTCCCGTAAAGCTTCATTTGCACATAACATTTCAGTCTCCGATGACGGAGTTAAAGCTACATAGCCTATTTCTACACAGCTTTATGACGACTCTTGCTGTACTTTATGTCAGAGGGTCTCTATTCTGTTGCATTTAGAAAATGAAGTAATCTTGTGGTCGACCTTCCAAGTTAATGGAACTATTTTTGATGCGGTTATGCCGCCCGTTACTGTATTAACCTAATTAAACACTATTTGGTTAGTGTGATGCAAAGAGCAAACAGGACGATGGGGGGAGACGATCGTTATGCGGCAATAACAAGGACAGATGACGACGACATCGTACTTGTGTTGTAATGTAAAACATTTTACAACATACATGGAAAAAGTGTTTGTCACTTAGAGAATCATAACAAAAGCTACCCTTTAGTACATGAAGTACATTGTTATACAAATCAGTCCAGAAACTATGAATAAAAATTATAGCAAAATAGAACAATCCAGTCTCCACAAACTATTAGGAAAAACATGGGAATTTTACTTGAAGCAACGAAAGAGATAGGTTTGGACGTAAATCCCGAAAAGACAAAGTATATAATTATGTCTTGTGACCAGAATATTGTACGAAATGGAAATATAAAAACTGGAAATTTATCCTTCGAAGAAGTGGAAAAGGGGATGGAAGGCATTGATACATACTCCCTATTCTTCCGATCTTAGTTCTTCCGACTTTGATCTTATTTCTAAAGTGAAGAGGCCATTTCATGGGAAACGCTTTGCAAACACACAAGACATCGCAACTGCAGTTCTGCGTGAGGTAGCACACATTAGCGAATCTCATGCAGCCGATGGTATTTTCATTTTCCCCATCGATGGAAACGAACCGTGGACAACATAGGAGACCACTTTTAAGGGTGTTAAACAGCTTGTAGCCTACAGACCCAGAAACAAAATTTGGGCCACCTGAATTTTCCGAGTTCCAGTTTAAAACATATTGTGCATGCATGTAAGAACTGAGCATGCGCAGTACATTAATTAATTCATTCATTACAAACTGCATCCCATTGAGGGTAGCCCTTACGGACTCGGTATATCCTCAAAAAAAATTTATGCATATGTTAACATAGTTAATTACATTTTTAAAAACAAAGAAAAGAACATGAAAAATTATAATTGCTATTAATGTGGCATCATTTGATTAATCAGGATTTAACAGGATTTCTTAACACTGTTATCACAATGTCATCCCTCAGAGATGTTGGCAGAGCAAATTTCCGTCGAAATTCTTCGAAAAAAGCTGGGATAGTCCCTCGAGCACCTATGAGCAAGCCGAATATCTCAACGTGAATTAAGGCATATTTCAGCTTGAAATAGTTGACTATAGGCTCATAGCAGTAGCGGCCGGTGATCAAAATCCTCGGTGAGGCCAGATGCAACTAGTTTAAGTGCCTCCGATAGGAAATGTTTGTTTATGATATTAATTATTATTGTTATTATATTATTAATATCATTATTACTATATTATTATTATTATTATTATTATTATTATTATTATTATTATTATTATTATTATTATTACTATTGTTAGTCTATTCTTATTACTATCAATGAAAAATAATAATTTCACTCACCAAGTAAGCTGTTATGCTCTGAGTTTCAGTGATTGTTTCAGTGTGATGAAGCATCCCATATTATGTGTTGAAATTCCCCTTTTTTCTTTTCTTTTTATATTTTTCCTTTAACAGCAACAAACAAGGCCAGAGAAGTTTATTTTGCATCACATTACCACATAACCATTTATGTTGCCCATACCAGGATGCAATAGAAACTCGCGTTTTAAGATTGTGTCAGAAAAAATTATCAGCGATGTCGTAGGTATCTTGGTAGTCTCTCTCTTTATTTAAAACTTCCTTTCTTTTAGTATTATTTCTTCTCGAAAAAGGACTCTCTAACAATGAATTAACTGCACCAGCATTATTTCCCTCATTTGTTTCTGTTTATATTTTCCCAAAATACGTAACAACATTGGCCCAGATTCACTACTGTACTACGAAGTAAAATAGTAGAACACTCTCGCTTATGTCATAAACTGAGACATAAGGGGAGAGAATCGAGTGGGTCTCTGCCTGCCAAAGAGCTGGAATTTTGTTATTTATGGCCTAGTTAGGAAGACAAGTCACCACTGCTATTCCCACCCCACTCTACCCTTGAGGCCCGTCCATAGATGGGACGAGTGAAACCTGACCAGGCCAGCGAATTGTGCCTCAGCTACAACGTTTTAAGCGTAAACTCAAAGCCCGCGAAAGGACATGAAATGCATTAAGCCAGACCCGGCACGAACGATTCTGGCCTCAGGAACAAATTTTACTGCAAAACAGGTCTATATACATCACAAGCCAGACCCGGCACGAGCGATCCCGGCCTCAGGAACAAATTTTACTGCAAAACATCAAAGTTTTCAAATGCTTCTACAGAGATATATGCTTTATTCAAATAACTAATACATTATATAAAAACACAAAATTTGATTTCAGTTAAGCCAAGTGACTGAGGCCCGGCCTCACTTGCCTCAGTCAATCAGCCGCCACTGGCTCATAGATCGTCTTCTTCTCATGGTGAACCTCGGCTGACTGATGACATCCTACTTCAAAACGTATATTTTGATCCACAGTGTTGCACTGTTTAGTGTAAGCATTGTACGCTAAAATATCGACTTGTCTCGTTGGCCCATTTTCAGCTAGGCATGAGATTCCTTCTTCTACTATCCAGCACTTATTTCTTAATGTGGCAGCAATTTTGGATCTTATAAGATGATGTCTAGAGTTCCTCAAGGACAATCCCTGTTCACAGAGTCCCAAGACGTGTGCTAAAGTTTCGATCTCCGGAACTTGGAAACTTTATAGCTCAAATTTTGTTTCTGGGTCTATACAAATCATGTAAAGAGGTTGTACGAGAATAAAACGATGATTATAAAATGTCATGTTTGCTCTTTTATCCTTCCAGTTATTCCCGCATCCATATCTCGTGTGGCGCCAACTTTACAATGTAAGCTACATATTGTCTACTTTCAGACGTATATATTAGATTTTTGCGTTGGAGTATTATCGACAGAAAAAAAATTGTTGCCATACTTTATGAATCAATCCTCGTATTTTGAATAACAGTTTAGTTGTCCTTGATGGTCTCGTGGATGCTATGTTAGCCGTTCGATCCAAGGACACTGTATTTTAAAGGGCATAAAATCCTTAACATGCCTTCTACTGGGACTGTCGGGAGTTAGGTTAGGTTAGGTCAGGTCAGGTCTCGGTGGCTACGAGCGGATCATACTGAGACCTTTTGTGCATCCAGAATGTTTTCTAATTTTGAAAGAAGGATATCATGATTAACTGTATCAAACGTTTTTTTTAATCAAGGAATATTCCTAAACATTTATTTCCCATATCTAATTTTCTTAAAATATTCCAAGTAACATCTAGACTAGCATCATTTGTCCCTTTAGATGTACGGAATCTAAATTGAAATTCGTTCAAAATGTTGTTTTTTTTTTCTAGTTATTTTACTAACCATTTTAAAAATACAACCTTCTACTAGTTTAGCAAGAGATGGCATCAGAGAAATAGGTCTATAATAATTGTTTAAATTAGTCCGATCTCCTGACTTATATAAAGAAATTACAATAGCACTTTTCAGTTTTGTAGGAAAAACACCATGTATGAAACACAAATTAATTATATACAGAACTGGCTATACCATCATTACCAGGATAAACATTAGTTTTTAATTTATCATTAGTATAACTTAATTCATGCTCCATAATTGGAAACATATACATCGAGGTAGGGGATAGCGATTGGTTAAGTTTGTAGTTTTAGTATCTGGAACAAAGTTTTGTGAATGATTTACAATTTCATGAACTATTTTCGTAAAATGATCATTAAAATTATTATCAATCTCGTTTATAGCTAAAACACTTAATTCATAGGTGGAAACCACCTAAGATCAAAAATAAGACTTTATTACACTCTTAAGTTATTTTTTTAATTTGTACTCTAAATAAATTTGCTGTTTTAAGTAATAATAGTTCATAAGAATTAATGTCTTAATTGAAATAAGTTGTGTAATGACTGTAGAAAGGTCAGTTTATATTATCATCAATTTTATTATGTTTCATTGTTCAGAACGGAAGTTAATATAATTTACTTCTGTAGGTCTAACTAATGCACGAAAATATAAAAACAGTTTACTTCGTTGTCGGTATTGCCTTTTTTCAGTAAATAATGTTATAAGTTACATTTAAATATAAATATTAGTGTTCTTAGTTCAAGCGTTATAGAGTTATTTGTATTACTCGACCGAGGCCAGTGGAGTCCTGCAGCCCGGAGCCGTGGCGCTGCTGCTCCTGCGTTCGTAATACCGCATCGCGATAGTTCACATTACGCCCGTGGCTTCACTCGCCTCGGTCGAGTAATATGTAGTTTCTAGTGATATTTACGTTATGTACAACCCTTCCCTCCCCTTCGCGCTGCAAGCTCTTCTCTCCTACGTCGAATAAGGTACCCGCAGTAGCATTACTGTGCTTGCTACTTCCTAGATGTGCACTGAAATCTGATAAGGCTGTCTCTAGTTATCTAGTACATAGATAAAGTGAAAACATTTAAAAGAAACTCTACACTGCAAATTAGAAGGCACCTGACAATTACTGCGACAGTCTAAGTGAATTGACTACTGTATCATGAATTCAAAAGTTATGTGAGTCCTCTAGAATGAAAACTCACAATGAAACTTGTTTTTTGACAATTAAGCAAAAAATTACATCTCACTAATTATATATCATTTGGCAGTAATTATTTTAAATATGTCGTCTATTATAATTCTAAATATTAATGACTGTTCTTAATTAAAATCGATTGTTTCATATAAGTTTATGAATTATTAAAGAATAAGGAATTTTTTTGGATATTGTATTCGTAGTACTAACATCAAACCAACACGGGTGAAATGTCAAATGTGTCGAACCGTACGTTTTAAAAACTGTGTCTAGTTACAGAGGAGAATTATTTAGTTATTGCAATTATTCTACAAACACAGTAAATTGTTCGCTTTATTGCATTTTTGTTCAATTAAACATTTGAACTAATAAATAATTTTATTCAATTCACCAAACGTTTGTTAACGTAGTATTGTTTTTACCTACAGTCTCGGTTTATTAGCGTTAGTCTAGAGAATAGCATTATACAACACACAATTAAAAGCCTAGTTCAAAAAGAACAAAAGAGCGTCAAGCCAACGTAATGCGACTCTAAATTTTATTTACCCGTGATCCCTATCGTCAATGTGTCGCCTAATTTGTTTTAATATTTATTAGGCAGAATGGTACAGCATGGAAACTGCTGTTAATGAAGCTCGTTATTTTTAATCTGGCATCGAATTACGGTATTAAATTGCAGTTCAGCTGATATTTGTTTTATAATCATGTGCCAGAATATGACGCGACTTTAACTAAATAATCTAGTATTAACAAAAGCACGGAGATTCCACATTCGAGATAAATTGGAAAACTATATAGGTCTACAGTACAACGATATTGGCGTGTTTTTATGTTCGTTTGGGGATCCACGGATTGTTGATTGTATGCGTTTTTCTATTTTTAAACAATCGACAAAACATAACAAAGGTCTATCAAGTGTAATATAAATCACGTAAAATTTATGACTTGTATAATTGATTAGGTGCACTGTAAGCCTAAAAGCTAGGAAGTCGGGTTTTATAAGCCGTGAAATAGTTTCAAGTCTCGACGATTCCAAGAGGATGTTTTGGTATTGAGTAGACTTCGCAGAGGTACAGTACTAGAAAAAGTAAAGGGCCGACTCTTAGAGGTCGATTCATAGCGCGATTCACACAATAACGTTCATATTATTTTGAATTCCGCTGGGATCAACTCGTACGTACGTCTTAACTATCGCCCTACTGCCTACAACATGAGCTGAGTGTGATATTTTGATGTTGTACAGAAATTAAATGTACTAAAAATTCTTAATGTACTGAAGTTTTAAATAGGCCTAATTAAAGCAAAATTCATATGTTCTACGGCAGAAAAATTGCTTATAAAAATTCCTCAAAAAACCGACCGTTCACTTCAGAGTACAGTTGATAGCGCAGCTACAGGTACTGGTGAGTTCTTGAAGAAATATCTGGTAGGCCTATATAGGGAATATTGATAATTTATTGCAGCAATTATAATTCTGCTCATTAACTGCTCTTCAGTATTTCGGTATTGACTGGAGTCTCAAACACGACAATTTTGACGTTTCCCCATAAGTAAAGTGCTTATGTGTCAAATCTGGCAAACGTGGCGGCCAGGACGTAGGACCTCCACAATAAATCCAACGACCAGGATACTGCGTTGGAATCATAGGCTACGTCCAAACATGCTCTCTGTAAAACATCTTTTAGAAATGCTTGTAAAATGTGTTCCAAATCTTTCGCTACATAAACTGTCCGACGAAATTGTCTTCGAGTTTCAAGGTATAAACAAATTGTCCTACAGCATAAAAATCAGTTTTCAGTGCTTACAATTTTCTGCATCAAAATAATCGTAAAGATTCCCTGATAGCGATAAATATAGATTAATAATACACAGTGAAAATTGTTTAGATCCCAAAAGTTGTAAATGTCCACCATTGAAAGAAGCCACGTATGTCAAATATCTGGGTATCATTATTGATCAAAATTTAAAATGGCCTCATCACATAACTTGTCTTTGTAAGAGGCTTCGTAAAACAATTTATAAATTCGTTAATCTTCGATGCTACTTACCTATTAGAGTTCTACGAAATGTTTATTTGGCCGTTATTCAGTCTATCATTCATTATGGTATAATTGTTTGGGGTGGAAGTACAAAAATTAATCTTAGTCCGTTAAATTTACTACAAAAACGAATAATTAAAATTTGTTTGAAGAAACGTTTCGATTATCCAACTAAATTAATTTATTCTGAATTTAATGTATTTAATATTGAACAAATTTATAAGTATACGCTGTTAAAATTTTATCATAAAAATCGTAGTAAGTTTGTATTACAGACACACAATTATGACACAAGACGAAATATTAATTCAACATTAGTAGAACCTAAATGTCTCACACCTGCTGGTCTAAAGCATAGCATAAATTTTGGCCCTCGGTTGTACAATGCTGTAACTAAATTACATCCAGAACTTCTAACATGTAACCCACTAACATATAACAAGAAAATTAGAAACGTGTTAATATCTTCAATTTGATTAAATAAATTTATAGCCTATGTGTACGATTTAATCAACCTATATTATATTTGTATTCTATAATTTTGAAATATATATTAGTCCTACTTTTCACGTGCGATATTATTCTTCTCTAGTGTTAATATTATATTATATAATTCCATTGCCGCTGTAATTATATTTTAGTTCCTATTTTATTTTACTTATTTATTTTTATTATTATTATTATTATTATTTTTATTTTTATTTTAATATTATATCTTAACTGCGACCGAGCACGAGCGCTGCTCATTCGGTCTCAGATTTTGTTAATACTACTGTATCTTCTTTTTATATTGCTTGTATTATTTTATTTCTATTTCTCTTGTTTGTTTTATAATTATATTCTTTATTCTTTATTCTTTATTCTTAGTCATTTTTGAAAATTTTCCAGTATTATTCTGAACAACCGGTATAGTTTGTACCGACTTTTGATGAGATAAACTTTTTCTGTAGCCTACAATTTCAAGAGTTCAGCTTTGAAAATATGAGATGCAGCTGCTAATCCCTTTGCTAACCCTTTTCTTTGCATCACTTGTTGATTTTGTGAATTATGTATAGGCTCAAATGTCGAAATCAAATCTGAGGCTAGTCCATGCACATCAAATGACACACAATTCAATTTAAATATTTACTTCTTATTATTCAATATGATCCTAAACTTTGCCGAGTAAGTCGCAGAAACATATATTTCACATTTAGAGCCGTCTTTTAATTTAATATAACAGTTACATTCACGACCTTATTCCTGAATTATACCTTCGCTCTAAACGTAATATGAAACGCTTACAGTAAAGCAGCTGCTTGTCCAATACTTGGGGATTATTGTTGCATGAATGGGCCGTGTGAAGCAATTACCCTATGTGACAATTGGAATCGCAGACTACGAAATTGAATCCTGACAAATTCATTGCTCCATAATATCGCTATGAAACTATGGAAACGTTTCCCAATTAAATATTTAGGTCACGTCGCTGACAGACAGATTTTCACTAGCACTGATATAATTTCCGAGCTTAGAACGGGAACTGAATCTCCACGAGACAAAGTGATTTAAGAATCAATTAATTCAGTGATTACATGTAGAGAGAAGACTCTAGGAGGATTATAATATTATGACGAATAGGAAGGAATTTTAAGCCTTAACATATCATTTATTTTAAAAACAAAATTATAAACATTCTCTGACATCACAGAAATTGAAGAATAATATCAATCAAGACAGTAGAATTTGTTAAATTCTCGATTATCGTGAAGTTTTCTTCCTTATGCACTTTACCTTTGATCTAATGCTTTGAGATGATATTAATCATTCAATTAAGGCAGACACTTGACGGGACTGTTTTGGCGTAGGATGAATAAAAGCAAGGAAAGGTTTCTTGAATAAATTTACCGATAGACATACATTTATCCCTCATATGTATTATTAAAGATAACATATTTTTTGAAGATATACTATTAGGAATCTCAATTGATAATACAAACTAATATGTCACTAGTTGCAGGAAATGAGACCTAAAGTCGGATTTTTCTTTCTTTTTTTTTTTTTTTGTGGTTTCAAAAAGAGTATGACATACTGAGCATTAAAAAAATCATGGTTCTAGGTGCTATAGTTTTTAATATAGGCTATTACTTATTGAATGTTGATATTACATTATGTACTTTTCGAGAAAAATGCAATTAAAGTTTTACTTTGTTTTCTTAGCAACTATAAGAAAGATTTAGGTATTTAAGAAACACTGTGTAAAACTACGTCCTAGTTTAGTAGGCCTATGTAAAAAAGCCTACAGGTAGCGTAAGATGTGAAAACATGAAATACAGTTTTTACACTGCAAATTCGTTATTTTATTCTCCTGTAAAATTTCCTTTCACGACTTTAGGCCCCTTTTCGCGCAATGGGTCACATATATCTTGTTTCTCATTGGAGCGATTGCATGAAAACTTACAAGAAATTCCAAGATTGTAGGTCTATGTTAACAAAGTGTAACAAATCTAATTAAATCTAAAGTATTGCAATGAAATTAATTACATTTCTGTTTACTATTCCCTGTAATCTATCCATATATTCTATAATGTGTTTAGGGAAATTATTCTTGCAGTGAGTTATTGATTGCAAAGATGGTTGCGATAAATATTAAACGAATTTTATATTTATCAGCTATAAGTTAAATCTATTTATTGTTTCGTGTGTAGATATAGTTTGGTCATTGGGTTGTCTGTCGTAATCTTTTGTGTTATATGTGTATGTGCGTGTGAAGAGCGAAGAGAATGTATTGTGACAGTGTAGAAAATTCCATCCCCAGATTTACGCTGAAATACTCATTTTCAGAAAATTTAATTTCGGATAGGCCGTCTTGATTTATGTCTACCTACGGCGGTTTTCATTCATATTCAATATTCACTAGTCAATTTACCCAGGCATGACACACATAAAACAAAATAATGTTCAGTGCAATATTAATGGATTTTTCGGTAAGTTAGCAACGAGCAATGACGATACTTCATTTTTTTTTATCGTAAACAATAAACCGACAGATTGAATAGTATGTATCAAATGTAGAATATTTTCGGAGGAATTAATTACTGTCTACATAACTATTTCTACACTTTAGTGTAACTTCGCGTACAAGTCTTATCGCTCCCTGAAACAAAATATCATACAATCGACTATAAGTCATTCGTTACCTCGAAAAATCAAATACATGTGTGCTCCATAGGAACCTTATGGTGGGGGTATGTGAGCTAGGTAGCTGGAAGTGGTAGCGTGGCGAGAGAAGGAGGTAAGTTTCTCAGTCCAATTTCTCCTTCCCCTCACGCGCAGGTAGGTTTCACGAGATATTGAATGGCCTATACCTGCCTAACCCGATCAAATGAGCACCTTTCCGTAAACAATTAGTGCCCATTAATTGCAAATCCTTCCCCTTGTTTTGCTGGATGAATATTTATTTGAACATTTAGTTGTACAACTTTTCCTTCTTATTTAAAACTGCTGCTGGTTAGTTGAAAAGAAAGGTATATTCTTATATAGTAATCTCATTATAAACAACCATAAAGTATGCATCGATCTACTCTGTTAATTGCTTGGTTATCTAGCGTCGTTGAAATTGGTGATATCAAAAAGAGTTTTTGTCGATTGCAATTGAGAAGTAGCAAGCAAGTATTACCTTACATTCGACATATACTTTTGGAAAAAGAGTCCATACAGGAAATTAGACCAAGTAGAAATCGATTCCACACTGATGTAGTTTCTTTAATAATAATAATGATAATAATAATAATAAATTATTATTGGGACCGGTTTTTATCAACACATGTTAAAAATGCACTAATATGTTGTTTGTTAACACAAGCTAAACATTTTTACAATTGTATTAACATTTTCGAAAATTTCTGTTCTACCAACGATTTTCAAATGGATGTTAACTAATATTTTGTTAATTCTCGTGAAAATTGGAAATAGTATGAATGAGGGATGCCATGTCAGAACCTAAGCTTTACTGAACACGTTTCAACCGTTTTACACAGAGGAAACCTGTGCAATATGACGAACATTTTGATAATTATTATTTGCTATTGAAAATGATCCGCGAAACATTGTGTGAAAAGAAATAAAGGATCTAATTTCTCTGATACAGAAAAGATTTTATTGATGGAATTCGTAATCAAGTGAAGATACACGAAAAGAACAATCAAAATCCAGAAATTAAAAAAAAAATAATAATAAGATTTTGGTGACATATTGTAAAAGGGGTTCTGGGAAACCATTCTGACATGTTTACACATAAAAAAATTAAACGTAGTCCCCTTTAATGAGGCGTCAAAATTTAGGGTCCTTATGAAGAACAAAGTGCAAGTGCAGATGAATTAATGTAGCGATTTTAATTCCTTTCCTTTAGAGTACAGGTGTGCCATAACCAAGACCATTGTTGTCAATAAATTAATTAATTTGTAGCACCGCATTGTTGATGTTCAGTCTGTAATAGGAAGTCATGGAAGCAAGTCATATTGATATGTCCAAAAATGTGAAGAAGAAACCAATAATTGTCAGATTATCTGATACTAATAAGATCTGTGCCATGAGTCATATTGAGGGTGAGAACTGTAAATGTCGACACTTCAAATGCTTCAAAATTATTACACAAGCTGAACGAAGAAGTATATTAACATAGTGTAAGCTTTTGCAATTACGTGACACAAACCATGATGCATACGTTTCTGAATGGTGGAATTATATATTATTGTGAAACAGAAATAGGAATATAATAAATGTAATTACTGTAATTTTGCAACTCTTCACATTCATAATACTTTTTATCTTAGTTTTATATTTTATTATTTTTATCACTTTTTAAATCATGTCATTTTATTATCTCATATGTGAAGACTTGCATTATATATATATATATATATATATATATATATATATATATATATATATATGTATGTATGTATATGTATATGTAAATCAATATTTTTTGTAATCTATACGTGTATTTTAAGTAAGTGACAATCAAGGCAATCATATAGAATGTCAATGTGTATCACAGCAATGTTGATTTTTTAATATGTCTCATTTTGCATGCCACTAAATATGTTTTGTATTTGTAGATATTATGTAGAGAGCACTGATATTGCTGAAATGTACTTCGTATCTGATGATGTTGGCGTAGACCAACGAAAAAGTTCATACGTCTTTTAAATATGTAATGTAAAGGTATAGCACCTTAAACATACGCTGTGAAGTCAGTGACTGAAATAAATACTTTTAAGATATAGTGTAAGCTGTTAAGTTCTAAAGACAATCAATCTGGAATCTCATTATAAGAAGAAATCGCTCTTTGCAACATGTCCAATAACTGAGATTTTTATTGGAAAGGAGAATACTCGCACCATTACTATAAGAGAGCATGCATGCAACGCAGCCCGGGTGTCGCACATTGTTGTTGAACAACAGAACATTCCATCATCTAAAAGTGATCCAGGGCCGGAAAGAAGCTATCATACTCATCTTCCAGTATCGGTGACAAAGTTCAGTAATCTTCAGGTGTCAAGTCAATTCTGTGGTCCGTTAGCTAAAGCAGTCTACAAGAAAATCAAGACAAAACCTGTCATCGAAGATGATTAGTTCAACTACTGTGAAAGAGGAGCAGGAAATATTGTGTTAATAACATTGTGAATCATTATGATTTAATCGTTATGTCGGACATTTTGATTACTCTTTCCTTATTTCTTAGGACTATGAATATGGTGATTTATTCAACTATTGTGATTATGATGATTAATTCAACTATTGTGAAGGTTATCTATTTTTACGACGCTTTATCAACATCTCAGATTATTTAGCGTCTCAATGAAATGAAGGTGATAACGTCGGTGAAATGAGTTCGGGGTCCAGCACCGAAACTTACCCAGCATTTGCTCATATTGGGTTGAGGGAAAACCCCGGAAAAAACCTCAACCAGGTAACTTGCCCCGACCGGGAATCGAACCCGGGCCACATGGTTTCGCGGCCAGACGTCCTAACCGTTACTTCACAGGTGTGGACAACTATTGTGAAAGAGCAGCAAGAAATAATGTGTTAATAACATTGTGCATTAATATAGTTTAATTATTATTGTTATGTCAGACTTTGATTACTCTTTCCTCGTTTCCCAAAACTTTGTAATGATTAATTCAACTATTGTGATTATGATAGTTAATTGAACTATTGTGATTATGATGATAAATTCAACTATTGTGGTTATGATGATTAATTAAACTATTTTGATTGTGAACTATTGTGATTATGATTAATTCAACTATTTTGATTATGATTAATTCAATTATTTGATTATGATTATTAATTAAACTCTTGTGATTGTGATTATGGTTACTAATTCAACTATTGTGATTATGTTGATTAATTCAACTATTGTGATTATGATGATTAATTGAACTACTGTGATTTTGGTGATTAATTAAACTATTGTGAAAGTGCAGCAATAAATATTGTGTTAATAACATTGTAAATCATTATAGTTTAATTATTATTGTTATGTCAGACTTTGATTACTCTTTCTTCGTTTCCCAGAACTTTATGATGACTAATTCAACTATTGTGATTATGGTAGTTAATTGAACTATTGTGATTATGATGATAAATTCAACTATTGTGATTATGATGATTAATTCAACTATTTTGATTGTGAACTATTGTAATTATGATTAATTCAACTATTTTGATTGTGAACTATTGTGATTATGA
The DNA here is from genome assembly GCF_040183065.1 of Periplaneta americana. Taxonomy (NCBI): domain Eukaryota; kingdom Metazoa; phylum Arthropoda; class Insecta; order Blattodea; family Blattidae; genus Periplaneta; species Periplaneta americana. The sequence goes on from NC_091125.1 coordinate 26,736,087, forward strand.
TTAATTCAACTATTTTGATTATGATCAATTCAACTATTGTGATTATGACGATTAATTCAACTATTGTGATTGTGATTATGATGACTATTTCAACTATTGTGATTATGATGATTAATTGAACTACTGTGATTTTGATGATTAATTCAACTATTATATTGTATTGTATTGTATTGTATTTATTAACATTCCATGGTATTCATACATTGCTTTACAGCTAGAATATGGAACAAGTCAAAAAACTTAATAATGTTATAAAATCTTAATTTATAGTCACAGTCTAGATGAAATATATATATATACACACAGACGAGATTTACAATATAATCTACTAGTACAACACACAGTTTTAGTATCAATTTCATGAAGTGTTACTGAATGTCATGAATTCACTACAAAATAGAAGGCGTGAGAAATTAGCTACTTCTTTAATTTGGCAGCAATAAATATTGTGTTAATAACGTTTTGAATCATTATAGTTTAAAGCATTATATAGAATTTAGATTATTCTTTCTTTGTTGTTCAGGACATTGATTGTTATATCCTTGCAAAAAGTTACATTAACGTGCATTGTTAAAAAATTAAACAACAAAAACTGGTTTCAAGTTTAATTTTTGGTTCATAAATTCAGGGCAGATACCAGTGCAACATTTCTATACTGAAATAACTTTTTCAAATATTAATTTAAATAAATGACAGAGTTTTAAACTTAAAAATATAATTTATTCAAAACATTAAAAATGTGACTTTGATTCTTCTTTCCGTGTACCCCTCAAGCATAAAAATATTTTGGAATGCAAGAAAATAGATGGTATAAAAATCACAATCAAGACAGAGCTAAAGATTTATAATGCATCCAATTGCAAGAACTAACATAATATTTTGTGGCCGCTCTGCAATTGATGGAAACTTTTTCCATTTTCGTCTCATTAGCACTGTAGCATTAGAAACTAATGTAATTAATATCTATAACATGGAAGAGAGAGGAATATTTCCGTTGGGTATTCTAACCTTTCGTGAGTTTCGTCTAACTTCTTCACAACCGTTTTCAAGTCTATACTTAAGTGAAAATTCGTCCTGGTATAGTTTTCCGAAATCAGTAATCACTAAATTTACACCTCTCCTCCGTCCACGTATGTACATTTAAAAGCAATAATTCTGGATCTGTAGCGTAATTTATACTAGCCATAGTTCAGCTGTTAAGTTAAGGTTTCAACTCAAGGAATTCTGATGTTAACTTATCAAACAGTTTAACGATTTGCTAAGTTAAAAAGTGTTCATGAAAGAGATTTGTATTAAATTTATTGTTAAACTAACCGTACCCGTGCTCTCCGCTGCACCCGTTAGAAATAAATATAAAGTAATTACATAATTAAAATAGGACATTTGATCCAGGGAACATTGGTGTTTGATAGAAGGATAAATCGTTTAATGTGCGATCATTTTGGTCCAGAGATACTCATTTGGTGCAATGACAATTCCTTTAACATGTTTCTTAATTTTTATTACATGCAACCATAGTTTAATGAAGATTGATATCATTTAGATTTAATGTGTACATTTTATTTTACTTGTTATAGGTTTCCATTGAATTATGGTAATAACTTAATTTTAACCCTTGTTTTCTACGTATTCAGTAAATGGCGCTTGGCCCACTATGGTTGTGAACCCTTCAAATAACTTAAATTATATTATATAATATTACATATTATATTATATTATATTATATTATATTATATTATATTATATTATATTATATTATATTATATTATATTATATTATATTATATCAGGAGTTACTGTAATAACATTATAACATTATAGCATTATATCCATCTAGAGAAACTACACTTTCGAATGGTGAAATAATAATTAATTATACAAATCGGTTAATTTAGCTTCCGTTATTACTTCATACAAACACAGAAACATTCTCTGTAGGCTATCTTTCATAGCTTTCGATTGTTGCTGTCCAAGGCCCCTTATAGACGAAGTCATTTGTTTTTTAATTCATTACACGGCCTTACATGGCAGTTATTTTAATTTTAAAACTCATTTATGTCATTAAATATCAGTCCTATCACAATTTTTGAAGGACTAAAACTTATCGCAAATTGTTTTTAAAGAAACTTTTGTCATGTAACATTTTTCACAAAAATCAATAATAAGCGAGATACTTCGATTTATTTAATTCAAGCTCCCTTATAACCCCCTTTTAAATAATGTATTTTGAATGCCATATAGCCTAAAATCTAAGTTACAACGAACTTAATTTATATTCCAATTTTCATCGAAATCCGTCCAGCCATTATTGCGTGAAAAGGTAACAAACATACAGACAGACAGACAGACATACAAACAAAAATTTCAAAAAAGCGGTTTTAGGTTTCAGGGTGGTTAATTATATATGTTAGGACCAATTATTTTTGGAAAATCGAAAATTACCAGAAAAATTTGGCTACAGATTTATTATTAGTACAGATGAGTACATTATAATTTAAGTTTTTAACGCGCGTTGGTGAAACCAGCCCTCCTATAGTAATAATAATAATAATAATAATAATAATAATAATAATAATAATTTTTGGAAAATCGAAAATTACCAGAAAAATTTGGCTACAGATTTATTATTAGTAAGATGAGTACATTATAATTTAAGTTTTTAACGCGCGTTGGTGAAACCAGCCCTCCTATAGTAATAATAATAATAATAATAATAATAATAATAATAATAATAAATAATAATAATTTTTGGAAAATCGAAAATTACCAGAAAAATTTGGCTACAGATTTATTATTAGTATAGATGAGTACATTATAATTTAAGTTTTTAACGCGCGTTGGTGAAACCAGCCCTCCTATAGTAATACTAATAATAATAATAATAATAATAATTATTATTATTATTATTATTATTATTATTATTATTATTATTATTATTATTATCAAATTTAAAATGAAACATAAGTGAAAGTTAGTGTCCACAATTATACAGTGTAGCAGCTGCTGTGTAGAATTAGCTTGATTAAAAAAAAAAGATGTCCACACGTGGATGATGACGCTCATGCCTTGGGGCAACAGATTCTGTAGTAGCGGCTGGATTTAGGTTTGGTCCTGTTGTGCTACTTTTATTTGATTTTGAGCCGGGATCCCGACTGCTATCAATTAGTTGATAGTATCTAGAGCTAGGTTGTCAGACCACCGACGAAGAACCGAGTAATAAAGTTGATTCCCATTCTACGGGTCCTCTCACTTTCTGTGCGTTGTCCACTCTGATTAGGAGCTGTCACTACACAAAGGCGCCCAGCTCAGATATTACACAGATACAGGCGGGATCCCTCCTCATGCATATTGTACTGTATCAGAGACTTCATACCGACACGCGACCTTCCCTTTGACAAATATAGCAATCCCGGTCAACATTAATAATTGACCGAACTCACAGAGGGAAGAACAAATCCCGGCCGTTTGTAATCTTTACGGAGGGGAAGGAAACACCCAAAACATCACGAAACATCACGTTCTTGTACAGTTTGGTCAAATGTAATAGAGGAAGGTTGGATGCACAGATTTCGTTTTCGTGGAGGAAGCAGCTGACATTGTACAAAGAATGTTGTCTATTGTGAACTCCTGGTCTGTATTGTCACAGAGGCTTAGCGTCGTGCCAATCCCCCTGTTAAGGAGAATGAATACGTCAAGTAGACAAAATCAGAAATATTATTATAAAGTAAAATTCTATCGCCGCCTGCTTAGCTCAGGCGTTAGCGCGTTTGTCTGTTCATTCGGAGATGCGCTCCGATTCCCACTTGGACTGATTTCCTGGTAGAGTTTTTCCGAGATTTTCCTCAACAGTAAGGCGAATGTCAGGTAATCTATGGCGAATCCTGGGCCTCAACACGCCAAATGTCATCTCGCTATCACCAATTCAATTGATACTAAATAACACAGTAGTGATACAGCGTCGTTAAGTAACCAAGTAAGAAAAATCCTATTAGCGGTAAGAAAGCTAACTGATACTATGTAGACCTATGCGAGAAAGTAAAAGAGATTAAAAACTAGAGGCAATTCTTTCGTTAGATGAATGTTAAAAGGTTGAAAGACTGTAAGTACTTAGATATGTTTTAGTTTTTAAGTGAAATATTACAATAATTGACTCATAAAATGGCCGAAAACTCGCTAGTTAATTTTATTATAATACAGAGTTAAAACCAATAAACAAAAGATTAAGCGAGAATGTTATAAGACTTGAGTTCTTCATTTTCAGATTTAATATAGTGACAAAAGAATAACAATGATTGAAACCCAGAAACATTAATTAATTGAGCATACTAGTTCATTTCAGAGCTGGAAAATTAATACCAATAACACAACTATGATTTGGACTATCACCATTACCAATATGAGATTGCCACGATTACCACCACAGTATGGATACTCTGTTATCTACTATGTTACCACTTCAATATGCAACTGCTAACAATAGATACTGCAGCTCATTATTACCACCGGAATTGATAACTGACATTATCACCAAAATGACCATAATTATCAACAGAACTATTTTTATTATCAGCAGAGTTATCTTCATTATCAATATAACATCCAACATTTCCAACACTATTATTGTCACCTTCAGTATTAACACTGTCTTCATCGGTCTAAATGACGGCATAAACCCAGTTGACTGCTTCACTACGAATACGTATTATATAATTATAGCACCAACGCCTTAAATAACGATGCCAACCCCACTTACCATTGTGCCCACTTCGCTAATACCACCGGCTTAACTCTGAGGTAGCCAACGACCTAGACTTAAACTAGAGTCGACGGCATCTCGGAAGGCGATTGTCTGCTAGAGTTTGCGCCGAGAGAGACAGAGAGAGTGAGCGAAGGGGCGAGGGAGCTTGCAACATTGCCATATCGTATTTTACGTGTACATGCAGTACAAGAATGGGGCTGGAAAGAATTTAAATTCTCAGAAGATAATAATGATCTTCGCCTTTGATTATTGTAAGCATAACACCAAACAAATACTGTTTCCTTCATTAACAATTCTTTGCACGGTTCGCAAACCCACACCACATGCTTCTGCAGTCGCTTCTTACGCGTTGGCAACAGGAGACACGTAAAACGGAATATTTAAAATATATGGGTTTTGTGATGTTGCCATTTACCTTGGACATAGTATGTGGTATAATATGCATGTGTATATTTCTGCATTGCAATAATGTTTGTTTCATGGGAGTTACATGCATTGTAATTACCGTGACTCACGCCTTTTTATGTCCGACTCGAGTTTAATAGGAAGACAATTCCCTTATTTCCATCTAATGTTGCCATAAATTAGTCTTAATCTATGCTCTGGATGATGAATAAATGCAAAATGCGTTTAATAGTGTGTTTTACTTCAAACTTCGAGGATGTTGCACATTCTTCAAACCACTATCAAACAATATGGGTCTGACTTGAGCTGTTTTATTCTGATTCCTCTGATGCAGAGCCCTCCTCTCAGTAGCCTTTCTAGCTAAGGAGTCATAGAATGGGTGATAAAGAGCTGGAACAAATTGTTTCAACTTTTGTATATCTCTTAACTTGGACTCAGCAATGGGACGATTGTTTGAATATAGATGTGTGAGTTCCGACATATCTGGAATTGAATGGTTGTGATTGGCAAAGTTGAACCTAACGTAGTTCGCTGGGTCTGTTCCCATGTCATGACTACAGCTACATGTCCAGGAAATACTTGTTAATAGTAGAGGTTTTTGTACTTGGAGACTGTAAATTTTGATCCCCTTGTTGATCTTGGATCTTTTCTGTATAATGCAGAAAGTGACTATGGTAGTCTTTGAAATCCTGGTGGGTCGTATAGGCGACTTCAAAGGCGCGTGATGCTGAGCATATTACGTCAATCCATCTACGTGTATAGTATACTACTTCATGACGGTGTGCTTCTTCCTTTATGACTGTGAAATTCTGATCAAAAGGGAGGCATGAATGACCTGCTTCTGAGAACATGTCACAAATTTCTTTAAATCGTCCACACTCGATGAGATTAACGAAAAAGTGACTGAAAATAACGTTCTTATTCTGAGCTGTACAGTTATCGGTCAATATATATCAATGAACTCTATATTTGTGTCCACATAGTTTGTTATGTAATGATCCACGAATGTGTCCACCTCATTTGGACCTTTCGTGCCATCATTCTCGATGAAGACGTACATTGTTGCAGCCTGCTTTCTTTCTTGCACAGTGTATATTGTATACTCATACATACTGCCTGGAATAAGAAAACAGCACCGACTGTCAGCTTGGGTAGGGGAAGATTTAGTTGAATATTAAATGATATCGCTATGTGTGTTGCAGAGGTTATTGTCTTTTCTCTGGACTCCTTGAGAATATTCCAAAAAGTTTCTACATTTCGCTGGTGCAAATCTTGCTCCATCCTCAGATGTTTAAGGACTACAGTGTCAGTTTCATTATTCATGCCGGTAGTTAATGCGTCGCACTTTGCACATGTGTCAGAGCGCGGGAACGCAAATGTCGTGTTGAACTGTGTCACAAAATACTCTCCATAGAATTATACTTGACTTGATGATTGCCAGATACAAGACAAACTCAAGAAAACGTAGAACATACAATACAATGAATTGTAACTCTCAAGCAGATAGAGTTCACAATATATACTGTCGCTACAACAGTAGGCCTAGTGTAGGCACCAAACATCGTATCATTAGCAAAGCATGAAAACTCGTATGCTTCCGAACAGAGAAACACGCTTCGTTACTGCATCATGAAGTCGCAAGTATTAATATCTTAAAAATGAACAGTGGGACTCGTATGCTTTTTGTACAGGAACATCATTTTATTTTTACTTCAATTTTTATTGTACCTGATTTGTTTAATGTAATTCACTCCCATTCCTTCTAGTAGTAAACTTCCACAAACAACCTAAGCCGTATATACAATCAAAGTAGTCTTACGGTCATAGTAAACAGTACTGGGTGAGTGAGTGAGTATATTATGTTCCAGAAATATGGTCGCATTTTTCAGTGAAGAAAGAGCATTCATTATTGAATCATATTTTCACACAGGTATTTTGCGTCCGTTTACTTCCGTCGCACCCCGGTTTTCCCCACCAGTTTAAGATGGCTCTTCTGTAAAGGCTAGTGACTGGGCTGTCTTAGCTCTTTTCTGAAAACATTTGCTGTTAGGAATTGGACTTCTACGTAATATTAGGCCTATACAGCTATTTAAAATAATTTGAATAAAAGGGCCTTGTCACATGTTTTCCCCACTTTCTAAGACCCTCCTACATAAACACACGGACGGACAGTAGATAGTATATCTGAGTAAATTTATCTGTGTGGATCGGGCAGAAGTGCAGATTGAATTGACAGTATGTAAGGTACACTGTTATACAGTAGGTACAGAATTATTTCAACAGGCACAGGATTATGGCTCCCCCATGTCGCCTGATTCGAATGCCTTGTATTATTTCTTTGGAGCTACTGTGAAACAGTTGTGTCTGCTAAACACCCTACAACAATAGAAGAATTAAGTAACTATATTCAAGAAACCATAATTCAATTTCAGATGATATGCTTAAAAACGTTTTTGATTAATATGCACAAAGGAATTGAAGCCTGCATTGAAATGAACGACTACCAATTTCAATAATTTGTTTAAATATCCATATTTTGATTACTTAAATTAAATTAAATTAAATTAAATTATTATTCAAATACACTGTAAATATTGTATGCTAATGTGCTGTAGACAGTATATTATACATTGCATAATGAATACGTCCGCTTGGACAGTGCAGTTTGTAAGAAAAAAATACTTATTGTTAACACTGTACTGTATTTTGATTAAATAAAAACCTAACGAAAATGATCAAACTCAAAATCGTAACATTTCCTAGTTTACGTAAATGGATGCACCACTTTTCTTCCCTCCCATACCTAGTAAAGCTATTTGTATTGTATTTTACACTAGTGTCGTCAAACTCCGGTCGTGGAAGGGAGTAGCAAACGGTGTTTCCGGTTCTCAATCGTTAATCCAAAGGAATAGCCAAATTAATATTAGAAATGTGAGTAAAAATAAAATGATGACCCGGTATTAGTAGATGGGTAAACCTGGAAATCGTCAATATACATTTTCTAAAAAACCTGACTCATGTCTTTTTTCGACTATACCTTTGAATTAGTAAGCATTTACATTCAAATAACATTGTATAAGCTATGTAAGTGATAACAGTCGTTAAATAATATAGAATGTGAACTGAAACTAATAGACCAGGCCCGGTTTATTCAACTTTTGTTAAATCTAAGTCTGTTATTCCATTTTAACTGTAAATTTAACAGTTGAAGCATTTCTTCAACTACTGTTGGTACTAACAGACTGTTAAAACCAATGTTAATTTAACTGTACTATTGTATGCAGTTAAATCATTGAACTCTCTGTTAGCATAGAAGTATTTAATGTGACTGGTACGTTAGATGCTGAACTTTTACATTTGGATTATTTAGAAAATGATATCCATGAATACATGAACAGAGGGGATGATTTCAGTGATTTGACAGAACAGAAGTTTATACAAAGATATAGGTTTTTTTCTGCGAAGCCTCACTTTTCTCTTTCAGTGTAGATGCGTTTGTTTGTTTATTCCCAATAATTGGTTTATACTGCGAAATTATTTCCAGCAGAAGGCTTATCTTGAACGGAAATAAATTAGTCCTACGATTTCTTTTTGTTTCAGTGTTTTCCATTTCACAATAGGAATACCAATACGCCACTCCACGCTACTGTGGTACAAACGACGGAAAGAAGCATAAATTAATCCTGAGAAAATATCCTCTCTGAATCAAACAACGGAAACAAGCGAGAATCGTAATTGTCAGAGTTCAGAAAACAGAATTGTCCCTATACTTGGTTATAGGTTATAATTAAACTCTAGAATCTCTGGTCCTAACAGACAGTGAACAAACAGAATATTAAAATGTGAAATGTAAAGTTGAAGGAACGCAATATTTTTAACAGCAATTTATACTTTTAACTTACAGTTAATTAACGCTATGTTAGGTGCATTTTAACAAATGTTGAAGAAACCGGGTCATAATGTTAGAATATGAAGATAAGCATAGACAGTCATAGTAGTACAGTCCTCAGTAACTATACAAGCTAACACTGTTCACTACACACAGATTATTATATTTTATACTGTTGCAGTGACAAAGAGTCTCAAGCGCACAACACGAAATGTTACCTACGTTACGACACAAGTTTTTTTTTAACCTAACAATAACGTCATAACTCATATATTCACTAGTGTTGAAAGTTAAAGAATTAAATCTACATTCTCAGATCATTGGTAATTTCTTTTGACTTGGGAAAACAGGAACATCCAAGCGTCCCGATCGAACCTGGCGGTGACAAAAAGACGTAACTCTGAAAACCGAACTGTCCCGGCCAAATCGGGATGTTTAGTCACCTTATCTAAGGCGTCATGTTTCGGACTAAGAATACGGAATATGTTTATTAAAATAAATGAGTTGAAATATTACAACGGCGTAAAACGTAAGATTAAATTGTTTAAATGTCGATGTTGCCGGTCATATCAGTAAGCCGAATGTTATGGGACTTCGAGGAATATTTTCTATTGAAGGCGCCAGTATTGTTATCGCATATAGGCCTATCAAGATTGAGAGAAGAAAAAGAGCTTTATCAGTGAGAATGTTATGATTCGGGAACGGAAAAGGATCTGTGAGAATTAGACGTTTTCAATTGACAATGATTATTTTAAGCTCTGCGTTTATTATGTACTGCAGAAGTAAGCTTATGTAATATACATTTTTATATGTTCCTGTCTTCTGAAATATTTACTTCATGGGTAATACATAATTCAAGTTGGCGTTAATTATGTTGAAATAACCTCGTGTTTGTCTTGACGTGTGGTAGGCTAATGTTTTTCTCCGGATTATTTTTGTGTGTGCTTTTGCACGTAGTATTCCTTCTTGGCTGATATAAACCGATTAGAAGACACTGTCTCCAGTCTTTAACAAGATTATAATAAAACCAGTATGCCTATTGCTGACATGAAGTGGAAAAAGTGACATGAACAAATGTCACGAGGATGTATGTTAGCAACCGGAATACAAATCAAGAGAAAACTTTGTACAGGGATGGACGCGCAGGCAGACAAGTTGAAAATCTACTTTTGTGTGTCAGTGGTGTTGAAATTATGTACTGCTATGAAAATCTTGAAAATTGTTTACAATTAAATACTGTGAATATATATAGAGAGTGTCCCAGAATTCTGTGCATTAAATTTAATGGATGGCAAAAGAGGCTAAAACAAAAATGTTTTGTTAGACAACTTAGAGTCAACGTTAGGCTGTTAGAATCGGTAGTGCTGTTGTCCAGTAGTTGTACTTGCAGTCCGTCTCAACGGCAACTACATCTTCTCCAAGAAACCCTACCCCTTTACTGGAGGACTTTCCATTGGCGGTAAGGCAACGCATGTGGATACAGCATGTGGCCACCCACCAAATTCCACACACAATGTTCGTGCGTTCCTTGAACAGCGTCTTCGGACCTGTTGATTGGCCATCAAGATCTCCTGACTTCGCCAGTCTTGAGTTTCTCTTATTAGGTGACATGTATATGTTAGTATACGTCATTTCTGTAAATGTTTAAGACTTAAGAAACGGGATTTTGGCCGCAGCAAATTCGATACGTACTAATGGGATCTTTGAGAGAGTTCGACAGACAATGGTTCGTCGCTGTGAACTCTGTTCAGAGTTTAATGGTGCTTAGTTCGAGCACTTTCTCTAAATGTACAGAGAATCTGCATGTAAAATCTCAATTCAGAGGAGGTGACACAGCTCTCCTCACTCTAACGCTGTCTAGAAGACTAAGTGCGCGACGCCGTGCCTACGCTAAGTTGTCTGACAAAAAAAAATGTTCGTTTTGGCCTTCTTCTACTATCCCCTAAATTTAATACATGCACTTTTGGGACACCCGGTATATATATTGTTGTCTTTGTCACAAGTAAGACATTAGTATTTTGGCAACTCGAAATGTACGTCCTGTTGAATACTATACTATGTAAATGTTGGTATTTTGGACACTGCCCCAGTTTCGACCGCTTACGAATTCCAAGTTCGTGTTTACTCCACTTCCATGTCTGTTGCAGGGTGTCTCGTTGGAGTGGCACGATGAGCGTTGTAGATTGAAATGAAGGCTTTAGAGACTACAGCATTTGTAATGATATGTTAATAGGAATAATTTAAATGAACTGTGACGCGTGGGTTGCTTTCGCTCAGTGTAGTACTGGAAGGAACTTTCGTATAATAGCAGAACACGTTTGCAGTCTTGTTAAAAATTAATTCATTACTAAAAGTTGCCTCCATTAAAACGTGAAGACTCCGACAATATTCCAGCCACTTAATGCACATAAACAGTTATTTATATTGCAGTTACGATATAGTCGTTACTAGTGTAAGATGTAGTACTAGTGAAAAATTATAATTTTACAGAACATTAATCTTCACAAATAAGAACAGGAAATGCATGTCATTCATAGAAGATAACATAGCTAATGAAATAACAAAGAACACTGGACAGATAGATGAAATATATAGAAGAGTTATACGAGACAGAGAATCGTGTAGATGACTATTATTTTCTAAGAGAAGCAGTTGAGCTAGCCTTAGGTAAATGAAGAATGGATATGGTGAAATCTATAATTAGTGAAATGCTTGGGTGAAGACAAGAAGGTAATTATGTCATTATGCGCAACATTAACAAATATAAATTACACTCTGGAGGAAATTAAACGCAGTTTAAATGAGAACTGCCTGTTATTATTCGGTTGAGAAACTTTTGTCATCCAATCTGCTATCAAAAAATCTGAAAGTTGGAATTTATAAAACAGTTATATTACCGGTTGTTCTGTATGGCTGTGAAACTTGCACTCTCACTTTGAGAGAGGAACAGAGATTAAGAGTGCTTGAGAACAAGGTTCTTAGGAAAACATTTGGAGCTAAGAGGGATGCAGTACCAGGAGAATGGAGAAAGTTACACAAAGCAGAACTGCACGCATTGTACTCTTCACCTGACATAATTAGGAACATTAAATCCAGACTTTTGAGATGGGCAAGGCATGTAGCACATATGGGCGAACCCAGAAATGCATATAGAGTGTTAGTTGGGAGACCGGAGGGAAAAAGACCTTAGGGGAGGCCGAGACGTAGTTGGGAAGATAATAGTAAAATGGATTTGAGGGAGATGGGATATGATGATAGAGACTGGATTAATCTTGCACAGAATAGGGACCGCTGGCGGGCTTATGTGAGGGCGGCAATGAACCTCCGGGTTCCTTAAAAGCCATTTTTAAGTAAGTAAGTATGCAATGAAATATATGAGTATTATAAAGGCAAATGGCATGTAGATTTCACGGAGACAGGGTTGCTTCCAATTCCGAAGAAAAATAATGCCAAGAAATGTAACGAGTTCAGGGCTATCAGCCTGATATCACACTTGGCGAAGATTCTCCTGCGAATACTAAATCGACGTTTGTTATGTAAGATGGACGGAGAGTTATAAGACGAACAATTTGACTTCACGAATGGAAAAGGTATGAGAGATGCAATTGGACTGCTGCTAACAATGGGTGGATTATGTCTATATAGTATTCGTTGACCATAAAAAGGCTTTTGACAGAATGGATTGGAATAAACGAATGGAGATCCTGAAGAAAGTTGGTGTGGGTTTTAAAGAGAGGAGGCTATTAAGTAATTTTTACATAAAACAACTACTCAAATTCAGGATAGGCGGAGAAATGTGAGAAAGAAGTGGAATAGAGATGGGTACAACAAAGATGATCTCTGTTATGTACTGAAGAACTCTTTTCAGAAGATGAGAGGGGTAGTAGTTGGAGGAAGAAGAATAATGTGCATAAGATTTGCTGATGATATGACGTTGTTAGCAGAAGAAGAGAAGATGATGCTAAGGGATACGCTACTGGAGGTAAATGACACTATGAACATTATGGGATGAAGATAAATGCAAACAAGACGAAGATCTTCTTATCGGAAGAAAAATAAAGAAGGTAAACGTGCGAATTCTAAATGAGACGGTAGAAAAAGTGGACAGCTTCTGTATTTGGTATAATATAAGTAGTAACATGAGCTGCTCCCAGGAAGTCAAAAGGAGCTTAGCAGTAGGAAAGGAAGACTTTAATAGAAAAAGGCGCATCTTCTGTGAACCTCTGCAAAAAGAACTAAAGAAGAGACTAGTGAAGTGCTTTGTGCGGAGTGTGGCATGGTATGGGACAGAAACATGGTCATTACGAGTAATTGAAGAGAAGTGAAATGTGGATAAGAAAAATAATGGAGTGTGCGAAATGGACATGAAGATTAAGAAATGAAGCTCCACTAGAAAGAGTGGGCGATGAAAGAATAATGCTGGAACTGATCACTTACAGAAAAGGACATTGACTGAATCACTGGCTAAGTAGAACCTGCCTACTGAAGGATGCACTGGAAGGAATGGTGAACGAGAAAAAAAGGTCGGGACAGAAGAAGTTACGAGATGATAAACAACATTTTTTTTGAAATGTGGATCTATACGGCAAGAGTGCCAGACTGAGGCTTTTTCGGTGCTCGAGGCTCCGACAATCAGATTCGAGGCCCTCCTGGAAGCCACATACTGAAAGGTGAGGTGTCTTGGGTTCTTGTAGCGAACAAAACACGGCCATGTAAATGCGAGCAGCGCCACTCTGTGCAGACGAATCTAAAAGCAAACTACGGGGTTCGGACAAGATTAGCCTACGCGAAAGTATGAGATTAATGAGTAGGAAAAGTAGTAATAGAGATTACAAACTAAACGCAACCCCTTCTATTGCCTAGAATGCTTTATATAAACAGAGAAATATGAACAAAGCGCATTCATTGTGTTCGACGAAGTGGAGTTGATATAACCATACTGTGCTTATTGTATGCTACAGCTCTTGTGTACATTTTAGGTGAATGTCATTAAGTTGAACCGCGATTAATAGTGTATTCTTTACGTTTAATATCTGAAATCTAATAAATTATGACTGAAGAGCGTAGATCCTAATAACGACCATCCTCCGCTTAAAAGGGCAAGGCGAACAAGGAGACAAGACGCAGTTTTCAGGCAAGGACGATTTCCTACTTTAGGTGCTTTTGTTGAGAATATGTTTTCACTGTTCGCCACAACTTATATTTTTTAACTGAATTTTTAGTAATGAAATTAACAAAGTCTCATATTCGTAGCAGAATGTCGGATAAACACTTGTCTAATTATCTTCGGTTAATAACGGATAAGATAATTAACACAAACCTTCATGAACTTGTTATGAAGAAAACGCGTTGTCAGCTTTCTACGGAAGTAAGTTGTTCTCTAAAATGTAAGATGTAAATAAATCTATTTGACGCAAAGAAGTACGTTTATTATTCCAATAAGCATTTTTCCCTTCAACGGATTTCTCTCACATAAATTCATTCCTGAATAAAGAAAGCGCTTGTTGATTCAAGGCTGACTAGCCTTTCAATATCGCGAGTTCGCAGACTTTCCCTATCCTCGCACTGGTGAGAACCATTCGGCTACCTTCGGTCAACGCGGCTACGTCCTTGACTGCAACAACAACAACACTAGAGGGGTCTGCCAGGAGTCTCAGTTCGGCATCCCTGGTATGGAGACGTGCAGTTCTTTAGTCGAGATCATTTACTGCACAGAAAGTACTAGCTCTGAATTTCCAGACTGATATTTAAAGAAAGAGATGTTGTCTGCATCTGTTTGCTATGACAAGATAACATTGTTGATAGTTCGGATTACAGTCCAAAAATTCCCTCAATGTATCTTAAAAAGCCTTACGTTCAACAATTTCAAGGGAAAAATTATTCCGGACTGGGTATCGATACCGGGATTTCTGGTTGAACGCACCAGCACTCTACCGACTGAACTACCCAGGAACTCCAACCGACACCGTCTCAATTTTTCCCTTGAAATTATTCATGTCTGCTTGACATGAGCTTTATCTGGAAAACTAGATTTGCATAATATATACGTTACTGTAGGTACGTTAACAGAAAACCACAATTCTAAGTCACACAGAGTTTCTCTGCACTCGATGTGGGTCTCTGGCGTTGTGTGGATAAAAGGGGAAACATTAAGACAGTGTCGGGTGGAGTTTCTGGGTAGCTCAGACGGTAGTTCGCTGGTGCGTTCAACCAGAGGTCCTGGGATCGATACCCGGCTGCGGAACAATTTTTTCCTTGAAATTATTCAAGTCTCCTTTACAAAAATATTTACCTCAAAAACTAGATTTGCAAGTCTTATGTTGGATAATTAAATTTTATTATCACATTTTTCACTCTTCGAAATCATTTCTGATTTCGATGTGTGAAATATTAATATCCAAATGACTTATGTAAAGAAAAGAGCTGTCCGAATTAACGCGAATTCCAAATTAGCGAGATTTCACTGTGTTACATAATTATTTTTCCTATCTAAGAATTCACGGATCAGGAAGATTTAATTAGAGCAAGCACATCATTTAGTTTCTACTAAATATTAATATGTATATAATTTTGCACCCAATTGCGCCCTTTACATTAAATACTTGAAACATTTTGGACATCTGTATGAATTTATTTAAAATCTAACGTAAGAGTTATAGAAACAGAACAAAAAGTATATTAACAAGAGAAGAATAAAACTGAGTTCTAATACATCGAGTAGAGACACATTTAAGGTGAACATATATAGTAAGAATTAATTACTTGTCATAAACACTGGCCTTGGGTTGTCTGTTACACTGGAGGATTAACTTTGTCCTTTTCAGAGTTCCTTGTAGACACCTGCTTTGTATTCGAGAGGAAATATCCGTTAATTGCGAGTACTTTCAAATGTTTGATATGTTCACAAGTACCAAAAGAGTCAGAATCTCTACATAAAAAAAACTATTGTAGAGCGTTTTTCTGCTGATCTGGAGTTACACTCGGGTGAGGGTTCGATTTCCGCTTGGGTTGATTACCTGGTTGGATTCTTTTTCGAGGTTTTCCTCAACAGTAAGACGAATGTGAGGTAATCTATAGCGAATCCTCGACCTTATCTTACCTCATCTCGCCAAATTCCATCTTGCTGTCACCAGTTCCATAAACTTTAAATAACCTAGTAGTTGATACAGCGTCGTTAAGAGGGCAATGAATAACGTAAAGGCGACGTTACCTGTTTACTCACTTTACGATAATGAAGCCGAATCAGCGCGCAGTCGCCATACTGCTGAGACCATCAATTGAACCTGATTCATAAGAACACCATTGTAGAGATATGTCGATGTTATCATTTCTTTATTTTACATTCAGTTTGTAAAATAATCAGTTACAGGGGTAGTGATAGACAGTTCTTAAAGTAACATCTCGCACACTTTTTTATTTAAGATGCATTATTTTATTGCAAATAATATAGGACATGAAGATATGAGTAGTAGCTGACAATAGTAGACGTGTTCGTGTTTTTCAATAGAAATATCTATTCGAAAACATGGTGAACCTACATTTAATTAATAAAAATAACATTTTTTAATATTAAAATATAAAGGTCTTAACGATATAACTGCATGTAGATGTATAGGCTTATATTAAAGAAAAAAATTGATAAATAATTATTTCGCCTAGGGCTAACTAATAGGAATGATTTTTTACTGCCTATAGAATAACACAAGTTTTGTGAAATGCTGACGTATAAAGAAGGGATGAACTTAATCATTATAAGAATTAGTGTAGTGATGTAGGTTTTTCTTTGAGATTGCTTCAATCAGCCAAAGAAATTGATTAATTTCAGCTTCTTGTTCTACAAGATGATTTCTAATTTTCTTAAAGATACTGATACCAATACATTCCTGGCACACAGTTTATCTTCTACTTCATCAGACAAGATAAAATTTCGGCTGGAGGCACTGTAATATTAATTAATTTTTCCTTAAATTCTACTTCACAGAATCTATATATTTTCACTACGTCTTGGATGGTTTAATTAGACCGCCCCATTCTTCACATAAATGAGGCTGTCAGGTTTTACACTTGTATCTCTAAGGACACTCAAACACTTTGAACACATTATCATCTTTTCTAAATACCTTGCTACAAATCCATCAATGTACTCACTTATATCCCAGGTCATTTCACTATAAATGTTCATCCCATGCAACACAATGTAGGTCTAGTCATTATCAGAAAGAGGTTGAATATTATATGCTTCAGAGGCTACCTCATTTTTATGCTCAAGCATTCTTGGTTTACGGAGGGATACATTTATTAAATCCTCAGGTGATATAGGTTATGTTGGTTTGTCAAAATTACCATTATGTATCCTCCTCTACATAATCTAACACTTATTTTCCTTCACCACCTACTAAAAATTGCGAAACATTTGGAAGATACCTTCGATTTTAGCTTTAGATGTTCTGGAAAAGCAGGATAGATGGATAGAAAAACCCCCTCTCTTATCCTAACGTTGCATAGTGAAGTGCAATCAAAGTCATTCTCTTTAAAATGAGTTGGACATAAACGGCTGAAAGGAGTTGGGATCCAATTTTTTTTCTCACAGCCCTTATCCAATGCTGACGTCTTTCAAGACATTTGGGAAACTATTAACAATAAGAATGTTCGATACATAACTTAGAGGTCTACAGGGCAACGAGTACTAACAACACGTTTATATTATTAGTTGCTACAATAGCTTATCTATGGAAAGTTATCCCAGGAACTTTCTTCGAGGTCCTATTCACACAGTCATACGCCACACACAATAGTATTTTCAGTAAAGACTTTTTTCCTTGAAATTATTCTCTAATGTAAGCATGCCGCATGGTCATGTTTTCAACTTTCTGAGCTCGTCAACATGACGACCGTGAGATGTCACTGACTTCAGTTAAAGTTCATATTGCCGCCTCTACCTTATTCATTACTCTCTAGTTGTTAAATAACCAAATAAAAAAGAGACTAGTAGCTTTTCATCATTCTTCTTTCCTTCGTCGTAATGTTTTCTCTCATCATTTCATACCGACTTACAATCTAGTGTAGGCAAGAGTATAATCTGTGGACCAACATTTGATATACATTGCGGACTTCCCTTGTCGAAAGGTCAGCATAGCAAAGGGCCACAGCTGGATAACACAGGATACTGATACTATATGACATTGGGACAAACACCCAGTCCCACGAACGGATATCAAACCACTGACCGCTTAGATGGGATGCGCATACACTGTTCATAGAGCTAGATTTCATCTATCTATCAATTTTAAATATAGTACTGATTTACGTAAAAGGGAAATAATTTTATAGGCGAATACAACGTACTTTGCGAAGAGGCGTATTATAGGAATTCTGCAAAATTCATTTTATACCCTGCTTAAACCGTACAATTCTAAATATTTGAATGTCCTTGTGTAGTCCAGGGAAATAAAATGTATCTTCTTTTTTATGTGCATAATAAATACATTATTTTATTAGCCTAGTGTATTTAACCCTTTCTGGCCTGAATTTGTTTTTTTTTATCTTCAACATTTATGAGTGCACAAGGTCATAGAGACGTCATGGAGAAACAAAAAAACAAAACAATCCTTTTCCTAATAACATTTGGCCAAGGAAATGGCGAGTCCTGTACTCTATCGGTAAAGAATGAAACTATTTCTGAGGATACCAAATGGAATTGTCAGGCAAATCATACGAGTCAGAGTTTACAGAAACGTTATTGATTCCAAATGGATTCATTCGAGCGGAAAGGGTTAAGTGTCAGGTCAATAAAATAAACTATAAACAGTCATAATTAAGTTATTATTACAACATTTTTTAAGATACTGAATTGTTGTCAAGTAAGCATAACGTATGTGTCGCCTTTGTTACAATATAATGTTTCTGTAATTTATTTTAATCTGTTTTTAAACATATTTCTTTCTCTTACCAAGTTATTAGACTTGGAGTGCGATATACACGACAAATATGTTTAAAAGTGTAGTACAAAGATCAGAAAGGGTAGGCTCCCTTTTTCTCTCGTAAAGCAGGCCTGCTGGGAACGAACGCTAATTTGCTAGGCGTTTCCTTTATTCCAGTTAATGTATAATGTCTTCATTCTAATTTTACCTCTTCATCGATATGCAACAATCCCGGCTGTAGAAATTAGTTCCACTATATTGTGTTCTGATGTAATTCCTCTTTATTTTTAGCATCAACTCTTTTACAGAAGTGAAGATCCTACTATCATTATTGTATAGAATTTTATTACTTTTCGTTCTATTATTCGCACATTTCCATTTATTCAAACTTGCTCCACAGGGAGCTTCTACCTGAAAGCCAGATTTGCATAATTCCTTGAATTCTTCAACGTAGCACTAATTTAAAAATCTTCTATTTGCACTTTTATGTATAGATATAGAGTGGAAATAATATAACTATGCTGATTTTAACAGTTTATTCTTTGGACAAAGTACAACAAAAAATTCTAATACAATATTCGGCCCAAATAAATATTTTTCTTTGACAAAAAAAATAAATTCCTCCTAAATGTAAATTGTTTTACTCGATAAGTGTTATCCGTAAGATTCTGATTTTTACTCCTATCATTAAAGAAACTGATCAGAGGCGTTTATCCCTTTGCAATTTTTCAATGAAACGGAAGGTTTTGTTGCAAATTAAACAAAAAGAGTAACACGTGGTGTTATTTGATACCATTAGTAAGTCTGGCAGCCCTACTACTACTACTACTACTACTACTACTACTACTACTACTACTACTACCACCACCATTACTGCTGTCATCAGACCGACTATAGTCGATTCGTTATCTCGTGAAACCTGCCTGTGCGTCAGAGAAAGAAGAAAGTGGACTGAGAAACTTCCTCCCTCGCTACGCTTCTACTTGTAGCAATCTAGCTCACTTATCCCAACCACAAGTTTCTTATTGTAAACTACGGCGCACTCAAGCATTTGGTTTCACGAGATACCGAATGAGCTATACATGTGTGTATTCGTAGGTGAGTCGGAAATGCAATGTTGCCAAACTACGCACATTTTCTAATTCATCATACACTTAATTATAAAAAGCATAATAGGTATTTTTATTTATTTTAATGTATTTTATTGTCACCTTCAATTCGCACAGTTTTATCATTTCCACACTGTATATATAATGTATAAGTTATGTACATACAGGGTATATGGATTTATGTAGGATGTGACTGGAATGTGGATATTAGACCTCAAAACAACACAAAAGTCTGTGTAAACACACGGGGTATGTTCAAGCTTTGTCGAGTTTTCAAGTCTGCAAGACCCTATCATCTGTTGGTAGTAGGTAAAATCCTGATTGTGTACAGATTGTGGGCACCCGTGTGTGGCCCTCCATTCAGGCGGCCTGTGTTTGGTCTTCGACCTGGCTGTGATGGAATTGGTGGTGCACAAAATTGACATTGCAAAGGTTTTTCTCGGGGTACTCCCTTTCCCCTCTTTTATTCCACCAAAACTCTCCATCTCCCCGTCATTTCACCAATCATCTGCAATAGCTAGTTGAAAATAATCAACATGTGTCACAAGGTTGACAACATATCCGTAGAATGCCAGAATATGTGAGATAAAGTCAATGATGTGGGGGTGTGCAGGCGCGTATTCGAGCACTTCTTGTAGTGACGCATCATTACTTTGCTACAGGAAGGACTGCATCTCCATGAAGTGGGGTAAGATAGCTGTATCAAGTAGAGCTATTAAAAATTCCTGCAGAGCCTTGAAAGATCTGTAACTATGGAAGTACCGAATATAATGTAATTGAGGTAGTAGTCGGAAAAAGAACCCATAAGCAAAAGTCATGTTTCGAGAAAACAAAGATTGGAAAATTAATCTTTATGTAATTGCGATTTGAATGCACTTTTATCAAAATAACCATTTGCATATTGTTACAATAATATATGTCTACAAGTTTTTGTTAAATAATACATTCCGACTTTAATAGATTTATAAAGAAATATATAGCCTATATTATTGGAGCATCTTATAAGTCCTTTTTCCAGAGAACAAGTATATTTTATCAAAATACTTTCAATATGATTATATTTTAGCAGACATTAAACATCAGCATTGAACAGCGCACATTACGAAGGTTTAGAAGTTCATAATCATTTTAGTAAAATTATATTTCTTACATATATCTCATAGTTACGTCATAAATTGTTCCTAATACGTGAAAATAAAGAATACCTGTTGGATACAGAATACAGATTACATGTTATTTTATATTATTAATCTAGAATGGATTCACACACACTTCAAAGTTTAACTTCAGAGTGCAGTATACACTTGAGTGCACATCCTGGGTGCACTCTACTCACTTTTTAGGATCATTTTCACTGATATTTTCTGAATTCCACAACTACGCAAGGGTGCATGGGTTCATTCAATTAGTTTCCCTGCTCTCTGTTTACAAGATATTGAAACGAAAATAAGTAAGGAAGTAGATTTTGAAACAGAGAATGGAATTAAACATTCTCCCGAAGAAGTACCTATAGACCTATGGACCCATTTCCCGGCTACCGCCTCAATTCTTATGGAAGTGTTATTTTGTTTTTGGATAATAATAATAATAATAATAATAATAATAATAATAATAATACGTTATTGCCAGAACAAAGATGCATTTTTATATATTCTACATACTCAGACTTCAACAAACAAAATTTGATAACAAAATCTCAAGGGGAAAAAATGGAACTCTCTGCATCATAATCCACAGTTAATTCCCGATTTATCACGAAAATCGTCTGTAGCTGCATTTAGATTGGCAACAGGCCATGACTGTTTGGCCAAACACCTTGATGGAATTGGAATATATCAGCCCCCTAACTGCCCATTGTGCAACTCAAACCAAGAAATGGATTTGGAACACCTCAAAATCTGTGCTTCAGTGGTTGACCATGATAATATCTTTGAAAAATATTGGAGTGCAAGAGGTCAAATGACTTTGTCAAACGCCTGGAATTAGAAAAAAACAACAACATATATATAAACACTGTAGCACCCCCAGTTACATACATACATAAGTTACATACTCGTGCTCAGGGGGCATTCTGCATAATGTTAAGACATTTTATTAAATAACAAAGTAAAAAGAAGAAAAAAGAAGAAGAAAAAACACAGATATTACAATAATTTAACTTTAAATTTTCTCTCTAATCAGCAATTTTTTATTTATTGATGTTTTGAGATAAGGAGCGTTAGCAAATTGTATGTTTGGGAATTTAGCTATTATGATTGTTATAAAGCCTTGGACCGAAGTTGCTACTGTGGTTATAGGCCTATGCTACAGTTGTGGTACATTGTGGTTGATGAACCTACACTCCAGTTATTTCCCACGTACAGTCTTAGAAAAAAAGTATTGTCGCACAGATACTTCATGTCCCAGAAAGGAGGCAGCGCTCAAGATCAGACATACAAAGAAACAAAACTAATTGCATTACCTCAACTAGTACTTCTCTTGTGAACCAGGTCGCTCGTCCACTGATCCTGTGAACTAGTGTCCTGTAATGTTCGAACATGAGAGAGACAACCAAGACATTAAAAACTTCATCTTATTTCATATGAAAAACTAATCACAAGATTTGTGCTAAAATCCTTAAGCGGTTAAAATATGAAGGAGTAAGAGTATAGTACAGTGAATACCTTTTTTTTAACAAGGGATGACAGGCCTTCTTCTATAGCGCGAACATCGGCAAATATCGAACTTCGCATTACTCTACAAACTTGAATCGAACATAGCTCCTGTAATGCACGACGCTAATGAGCACTGCCTCATTTCTGGGACTTATGAAGTATTTGTGCGACAAAACTTTTTTCTAAGACTGTACATATCATGTCTAAGTTTCTTTTTTTTCGAATGATAAAATGGCTACTAGCAACATCGATAGCGTGAACTAATATTTTAATGGCTTCTAATTTAAACCCATAAAGCTTCAGTATTTTCGCAGTGAGAACATGACTTCATGACGAGTGTTGACCTTTTCATCCAATATTGTAAGTACTTTTTTGACACACAATAGGGGCCTCATATCTGATTCTGCACTTGTTATGAATAGGGATAAAGATATAAATATTAAAATGTTTCTGTATTTTAAGTATAAATCATTAATAACCTTCGAGTGTATAGGCCTACAGTACGTTATTCACTCTGAAAGTAAATTTTAAAATGTCAATACAAGTTATGCTAGATAGAAACAACGTGCTCTATTAAACGTTCAATATAAGCAGGATGTCTCCAGACGGGAGAGTATCGTATGACTGATAAGACTGGAAATTGTATTGACAACACGGCTATATTGATCCGCAGTCGTTTTGGAATGCTATTTACTCATATGATTATTGACTAAAAACGGAGGATATTTATGACCACGAATTCGCATCGCTGTCGTGACATGAGAAACATGAATATTTATTATGTTTTCTGTAGGTACGTCTTGCCTTTGAAGAATTCTGAGACTACAATTTTCCCTTTTCAATATTCAGTTTTAAAAACACGGAGACTTCCTACGAACTACATTATGTAACGTGAGATTAAAGTTCGTAATAAGCGAATTCAATGAAACTGACAATATTCCATTATATTTTAATAATTAATTGTGATCATATCATATAATCCCCTGGCATGTAGATAGCTTTCTGTTGGTGAATGAAATTTAAAAGCGATTAACCTGAACACATACAGTTTTCGAAATTTTTACTTCAGCATAACATTGACGGAGACCAGACTACTCCTGTTGATTCATTAATGGAACTAAATAATGCTTGATATGTTCAATACCATTCACTAAAAACAACGGAAAAGCCTTTTCCATCCGTACGTTAGGTAACATATACATACAACTAGACCACGGAACTTTGTGCACTAAAATACCAGAAAATATGCGATAGAACTACGCAGTTAAAAATGCTGAAATATGCGCTAAAAATTGGAAAATATCAGTACAAAATACATTCTAGAAGTTTAATAATACGATATAAATTAAAATAATTTAAATTAATGTGTCAAGAAGTCATACTACACAGAAGACGGTTTTCCTATCAGTAGAAAAATATTTGTCTTCAAAAACCCATTTCCTTAATAAATGAAGGGTTCAGAGCCATAGTGGGCCAAGCGCCAGTTATTAAAAATGGAGAAAGCAAGGGTTAAAGTTAAGAGAATACCATAGTTTAATGAAGATTGACATATCATTTAGTTTTAATGTGTATACTTTATATTACTTGCTATATGTTTTCATTGAATTATGGTAATAACTTCATTTTAACTCTTGTTTTCTACGGTTTTAGTAAATGGCGCTTGGCCCACTATGGTTCTGAACCCTTCAAATCTTCTCTGATACTTTTTTTCTTTTGGAACGTCGGCTGTTAAACTTGTAAGCAGATCGATCATGTACTGGTTCTTCGCTTGATTGTGCAGTAAAACATGTTGAAATGAATAATTAACACTGCATGAGAAAGGAGAGAGTCGCAAGTGTTTCAATACATTCAGTTTTGTTTCTATGAAATCAGAGCGCACTAGCAGTATTGTCTTAGCAGAAATTTCATGGCTTCAACAATAGTACATGACTTTACTGTCGCAGGTGTCTAAATACATTCATTTTTGATTCTACGACATTAGAGTAAAAGGTGGTAAAAGTCTTAATGACATCTAGGTAACGCGTAGTTTTGCCCTGGCTCCTGAAAAATTACACTTACACGGCTAGGACTCGTATTTACTTACTTGGGCCACTTACGGAGCATGAGCAGTATTTTATAACTGGAACTTGGAAAATTCAGATGGCCCAAATTTTGTTTCTGGGTCTGTACACAGAGAAGCCTCATGTTAAAGTGTAACGACCCAATTTATACACTAGGGGAAAATATCCTTTGTCATCGGAGCAATTTCACGTCAACAGTAATTAAATAGTATTGGTTTTATTTCCGAAATAATTTTTATATTACATGGAAATTACTCGCATTCTTATAAAAGATAATGTTTGAAATTAAGTAATAAGTCGGACAAAACAAGGAACGATATTAATATATACACTTAAATATGATATGCAAAATGAAAATATATAAGCATGTAAAAGGGAAAACCCTTGAAATATACATTCATCGCTCAATAAAGCTAGATTCATATTCAAACATAAAAACCATAATCGGCAAAGATCTACTTTTACTTTACTATCTACATGCCAAAGGAATAAAAACATGCAATTGCATGAAGTCTATATATAACTATCCTATACAACTATGACTTTGTTTTTAACTTTAAGCTCGTAGACGTATGGGAAGACCCTGCGATGTATTATATACCAAGGAGGATTGGGCAATTGAAGAGTAACTGTACCAAAGTCACTAAGTGCCAAAAGTATTGTTTTTCGTATGTTTGCTTAAAATGGTTCTATATACCATCACCAATACCTCTACAAAGATTTAAATTCTATCTAGATTGTAAAGGTGTGTAGTGACAACAGATGGCGCCGCGTACTAAGTTCCAATAGGTTTTATTTAGAAAAGTTATAAGTGCCAGTTGTTGAATGTTGTTGTTGTTCGTTGTTTATTACCTTGTAAATATGGAAGTTAAGCAAAAACGGAAGCTATAGAACATATGAGAAATTAAATCACTAATTCCCAACTTCCTGGTAGTGGCAAAATGCTGCATGTTCTTCGATTTACAACAAGTCCTGTTTTTACCAACACCTTACCCATAAGGGCATGTTCTACCTTATCGCAGTTAGTATACTATAATCTAGGAATACATGTATCTGATAACTATAGTGCTTTATGTGTATGTGGCACGAAGGAGTCGGTGGGCGTGGAGGTAACCATTTTTAAAGTTTTAATGCCGATGTTACACACTGAGCGATAACTGTCCGGGACAGAACAAGAATAGGATGGTGACATTTGTTTTGATGTTCCGTGTTCTTCATGGGGGTTTCTACATAATAGATTATAATTTTCTTATCAATGGTCACAGCTTTATGGTTTGCGATAGAGACTTTGCCCTATTCGAAAAAAGAAAGCGCCTGATGAAGGCACTGGTCCCATATTACTTGCACAATGTGATAACTTCCACAAAAATGACCCTCTTTTCGAAGTTGTTGACCAGGTAGTTCATTTATTTTGGGATGTAAAAGAATTTGTCGATACATTTCTCAACACCAAAGATTTAAATATTGGCAAGTCTCTAAAAATTAAGGTTGAATGTGCAAATCCAACTGATCTCCTGTTAAACGAAACTTCCTCGTATATGTGATCATGGAAAAAAATAAACATCTTCAAAAAACGGAAAACCATCAGGGATCTAACATTTACGACAATAAAACTGTTGGTCCCTGAAAATAAGGTATCAAAAAAAAAGTCTTTATCATCCATGATTGCTTATCTACAGAGAACTTCTAGGTCTCACTGAGGAAAACTTAGAACCCGAGGAGAGTTATTCTATATCAAACGCCGGGAAAGCCTCAAGTCATACATTCAGTAAACATATTTTATGAATGTTGTCTTGTGAATTCAATTTTATTGATGAAAATGCACTGAATAGTATGCGGAGTAATAAGGATTTGTCATCATATTTTGTTTCAGTTCAGAATAAAAAAAATATGCGTTGTAAAATATTTTATTTACTTTCCTTGAATATGTAACTTTGGCACTTACTGTCTGTGGTCAACCACTATTCAATTATAAAGACTTCAATATGCAGACTTGTCAAAACTGTGGCGAAGGAAATTGAGGATATCATAGAAGACCTACAGACACGTCATCATTTGTGATTAGGTCCACAACTTTTATTTGGACTGTTCGGGTTTGGAACCGGCCTCCAGTTTGTAAAGCTAAAAGTGCATCCTACCAACTGGTGATTCTGTACATTGCCGACAGTGGAGGAGAGAAGTATAATTGCTATTCAACCAATGAAAGAGGTCTCAGTCCACGCTTGTCTTGAAGTTGGGTGGGAGTAAAACGCTTCAGACCGCCCAACTTCAAGGCAAGCGTGAAATGATACCTTTGTCATTGGTTGAATAGCAATTATCCTTCTCGCCTCTTCTGCCGGCATTGCTTACTTCTCCTGTCAGACATTGTGAAACGAGGTATAGTGTAGTGACGTGCACGTGCGCTTGTTTCTCCATTGTCCCCTCCCCCTTATCTTCCTCGGTCAGATTCTTACTTCTCATTTACATTTTCTTCTTTCTTACACTCGATCTTCCTTTATTTTCTTCTGCTCTTAAGTTTTCTTTTGTTACCTATCACTTTATTACTATGCATGCTATTTTTCTGTCTCTTTTATTACGTATCAATTAGTCTGTCTCTCGTCGTTTCTAATTATTAATTCCGACCCATTTAATTCTATATCTCTTTTAATCCTTATTTTTTATTCTTTGTTTTCTTTTTCTTTCGCCGTCTCCTTTGCTCTTCGTGTCTGCTTCATTCTTCACACCTCTCTTCTCCTTTCTTTGAACCGTCTTCTTTCCTTTCTTTGATTATCTTTATTTTATTTCTTTCACTGCCTTTTTCATTTCCTTGAATCTTTTGTTTAATTCTTTGAACTATTTTTTGTTTTTCATTTTTTGTATATCTTTTATTGTTTTCTTTGAATCTCCCTAGTTTTGGTTTTCTACCTTCATTTGAACATTTCCTTCCTGTCGTTCAATCTCCTTCAATCCTTGCCTCCCTCTCATTCAGTTTCTTTATTCCTTTGCTCACTCTCTTTGCCATTCTTTCATTTCTCTTCTCTTTCCCACTTACATTTATTTTACTAACTATGATTATTTCCTTTTTTTAGTCAATTATTTCCCTCAGTTTATTCATTTCTTTATTACTTTCTGTTCCTATTTCTTATTTTAATAGAGTTCTACTATTGCACGAGTAGATGTGCTTTCTCCACGACACAGAGCAGGTGACTACAATAATAGGTCTATTCTACGGATTTGTTATAGTAGCCTCGTTTAATTATTAGGCAGCGGCATTCTTTTTAAGATCTGTAGGTCTTTATTGCATGCACCGATAATAAAATGAAAATGCGACGTTGTCACGTCTTGTTTGTTGCTGCTATATATTAATATAACATGAAACAAGACACACTGCTAAAATTTGCAACTCTAGTTTATATATACACTCCGCGTGGAGTATTACAGCGGCCTTCAAAAGACTTGACGACAATGGTCAGCGCGACATAATTAAAATTATTGAAACTACAAAGCTTCCGTCCATACACTCCGCGTGGAGTATTAGAGCGGCTTTCAAAAGACTTGACGACAATGGACAGCGCGACATAATTAAAATTATTGAAACTACAAAGCTTCCGTCCTCTTTGACACCGCTAGCCTACTAATTGAACGTGGCTACTTTACCCAGAGTGTTAAGAATGAACACCGAGCGGTTTTCAATATGAAATAAGATTTGTCCACGTCCGTGTTTTAAGGCACAGCATTATCATTTATAAATTTAGTTATCACTAAATAAGAGGCGATTATCGCTTTTATTGTGACGTAGCACAGAAGCGGATTTCACGTGTTAAAATACGCGCACTGTGACCATTGTTGATATGGGTGCAAGTGAAGAGCATTCATTATGTTGCAGCTAATCCTGCGTCATGCGGACATCAGCCCCATGCGCGTGATTTACACCCACCATAAAACAAAGTGGCGCTGGCTCAGGAATGCATGGAGTCTCTGCTGCGCCGCGCCGCCCCCTCGCGGTGCAGTAAAAACCCTGACGACTATCAATCAGAACGCCGCCGGTTAATATCACCTATTTACATAACTCTTCATTTTATTGCATGTTGTGATATTTGGTCATTTTATTTTACACGATTTCAAGGCAAAATTTCAGTTTCGAAAACCGATGTATGTTTAGTTTCAAGGGAATGCTCCGATCAGGCAAAGTTTATTATTATTGTTTGTAATATTCCAATAATCTAGCAGAGTTGAAGTAAAAACGAAATATAGCCTAAACGTACCTATGTTTCAAATGTTGTATACCCAGCAAACACTTGTGTAGAGGTAACGTAATTGGCGTACACTTCTCCTTCCATTCCTTCCTTTCTGTTTCATTATTTCTCTTTCTCACTTTCTCTCCGTAGTTCTCTCTCTCTCCTCATATATACACAAACTATATAGGAATGAAGTTACAGGAGAATGGAGAAAGTTACACAACGCAGAACTGCACGCATTGTATTCTTCACATAACATAATTAGGAACATTAAATCCAGACGTTTGAGATGGGCAGGGCATGTAGCATGTATGGCGAATCTAGAAATGCATATAGAGTGCTAGTTAGGAGGTTGGAGAGAAAAAGATCTTTGGGGAGGCCGGGACGTAGATAGGAGGATATTAAAATGTATTTGAGGGATGTGGGATATGATGCTAGAGACTGGATTAATCTTGCACAGGTTAGGGATCGATGGCGGGTTTATGTGAGGGCGGCAATGAACCTCCGGGTTCCTTAAAAGCCATTTGTAAGTAAGTAAGTGTATATATATATAATTAATCTTAAAAAATTTGGTTATTTAACGACGCTGTATCAACTACGAGGTTATTTAGCTTAGATGGAATTGGTGATAGTGAGATGATATTTGGCGAGATGAGGTCGAGGATTCGCCATAGATTACACGAAATTTGCCTTACGATTGGGGCTGATTATTGTAATATGTAGCTAATCGGCGATGTGTGCAATGAAGGTAGAAATGAACTGACCATCCTACCTCATTATCTCCTGGCCTAGTTGTCTCATAAGTGGTGCCTTGTTAGTGTCACTTGTGAGATTCAGACCTGTCTTCGGGCAGTTGACTAAATAACAACATGAAAAATGTTTGAAACCCGAAACTGTGTTGACGATATTGCTTTTATTACTGTAAAGAGAGTTTTGGATTAAGGTCACCTTTGTCGCTCAGTTGGCAGAATACTGGATTAGTATAACATCGCACCCGGGTTCGAATCCCGAAGATGATGGATGAGTTATCTCGTTTTTCTTCGTCATTCTATTGTCGCTCTTCATTTCATATACATCAATAATATTCACCCAAAACAGTGCGGCATGATGTAGTAATTTTACTAGCGTACAGATGACGTACAACTTGAAGAGGCGTAAGTTTTCGGAGAGGTAGGAAGGATATTCTAGAGGAACTCCATCTAAATCTTAGACGTACAGGCTGAATCGATAGATGGCACAACACAATTGAGTCGCGATACCTACAAGATCGCGACTATTTGAACTTCTGAAATCATTGCAACTATACTTCGTTCCGTAATGTCTGAGAGGAAAAGTAAACATTGCCGACAGAGAAGTACAGAAGTATAATTGCTATTCAACCAATGGAAGAGGTCTCTTTCCAGGCTTGTCTTGAAGTTGGACTAGGGTAGAACACTTCTTACCGCCAAACTTCAAGACAAGCGTGGAATGAGACCTCTGTCGTTGGTTGAATAGCAATTACTGTATACGTCTCTCCTCTTCTACCGGCAAAGTTTACATCTCCTATTAGATATTATGGAACGAAATATATAGGAGCTGTAAAGCAAGGTCTTCAGATCCCTCCTCTGAACCAAAAAAATAGTTTGAATTAAACTTTTGTTATTCCCAGTTAATTTTATAAGAGACTTGTATTTCTAACGAGTAATTTGCTATATTTAATCTTTTATTGAGATCTGAAAAATGTATCCCTATACAAAAGAACACTCCTTAAAATAATATTACTCAACCGGTACGGATAACATTTCAGAAGATTAGTAAATTGAAAATTATTTGTCAGTATGTTATTAGTTGTCTGTTAGTGAGGAGATATAAGCATTTGCAAGAACTCAAACAAGGATATTTTCTCTCCTTTTCGTTTGAGGTGGTGGTAGAATCAACCTTCAAAATTTTGTATGATTTGTATTAGGCTATATTACTTGCTATGTATAAACTATATTACCTACATTAGATGCATATGCCCAAGAAATGGTAATTAATAAGGCTAAATTAATAGCATGTACATTACGAGCAAAATTTAATGTATAAAATAATATTTAGATGACGTAATTAAATTATTTGGGTTGATTGATATACGACAAAGATAGAGACATCATAAGTAAATTAATTACACTTAAGCTATGTGCGTGGAACTTTTCAAGCAGGAAACCAAGAGGCAATCAATGGTTGCACCGCAGAAAATCTTTTAGGAAGAAAAATTTAAATCTACACCTTCACCATGGTAGGACATGCCAACCATTTTTTAAAATTTGGTGTGGAATCATTAAAATTATTTTTAAAATGTGTTAAAAGAAAGGGGACTGACATTTTACAAAGTTATGGCTGTTTGCTGTGTTGTTTAGGGCAGGAAATTGAATGTTAAGTAAACACATCTCAAAGAGTAGAATAAGCAAAAATCAGGTTTCTTAGACTTTTCGCTGGATGATCTCTACAGAGCCAAAAATTTCATGAAGATCTTAGAAAATAAGTACGGTATGTGTATTCAACTTAATAGACAGAATTTAAATATGTAAACACAATTTCTTTGAACTTTTGAGGAGAATGAAAAGTAATCGAATACCTAACACTTACTGATGTATAGCTCTAAGTAACATAGAATTTAGGAAGATAAAGGACGAGGAAGAGACCAGAATATTTTACCTAATGAAGTTTTAGACTGTACAGATTATTTAGCTTCGAATTCAACTTGGACTTAAGGCATTCAATTTGGATTTCAATTGGCCAACGAACTTTTTCTTAGTGCTCTCTTTCAGGAACTAGATTCTTCTACGTGCTGTCAATTTACAATACGGGACCAGTATCTTTACTTCTCCTGTGAAAATAATGCTAAAGATTTTATTGCCTTTTAAACTCTACAGTCCTTGGTTGGATGTGAACCTCGGATCCAACACTTAGGGCATGATAATTTATTCTGGATTCTGATATCACATGTATCCTTACATTTTGTTATTTAGAAACGTGGGAAGATAGGCTTCATTTTTCAGTGTAGGGTATATTTGAAAGACATGTTGGTTCAGAAAAGTGTGGATACAATTAATAATTATATATAATAATAAATTTTCAGCCAAATACACTTTTCAATTTGTGAGGTCAGATAATCTGTTACATCACAATATTTAGTACGAAGTCACAAATATTTTCGACTTTAAAAAGTCATCTTCAGGTGCATGAGATGCAAACAATATTTAAAAATAGGTGATAAGTTGATTTAGCAATTAATATCATGGTAAATAATGCACGTACTGGCATTTACAATTATATAAATTTCGTGCCTCTTGAGGTAAACTGTACATGGTAAAGCTGAACACTGATGCTAGATTCTCGTGTGTATATAAGACAAGGAGAAGGCACGGCATGATATTAACCTTATACAATTAAAGGCTAAGTATTCTCATTAGATCGTATCATTAAAATTAATTTGTACAGTTTGATATTAACTATGTTCAAATGTTAAATATAAAGTATAAGTTTAAAAGAGATGGAGAAGCTGTGATGCAAATGCTGTTGATGGGAGAGCACGCAGTCTAATTCGTCGTGGTGAATGCCATAGTTGTATAGTTGTTCAGTTGTTTTCATCCAGACAAGGGGGCGTGTTTCACCCGACGTTACATGTTTTAGACTTTAAATATTGTTTGCATCTTCATGCACCTGAAGATGACTTTTTAAAGTCGAAAATATTAGTGACTTCGTACTAAATATTGTGATGTAACAGATTATCTGACCTCACAAATTGAAAAGTGTATTTGACTGAAAATTTATTATTATATATAATTATTAATAGGGTATATTTAGAATTAGTTTCTCAACCAGTCCTTTCTCTGCTTTGGGCGTTATCTTTCTTACAATATTCTATAGGCTTGTCTATAAATTCCATACCTCACGAGACAGGGTTATTCCAGTTCTTTGTTTCTATGATGTTGTAGTTAATAATTTCAATAGTGATTTTTAATCTTATTAAATTTACGGAGCCATAGTTCTTCTCTGTGGTCCAGTGCGTACTATGCTAGCCATAGGATTCAAGATTCGCTGATTGAAACCTGATTGAGGACGATAAAATCTTCGCATGACCTCCTCCGAGGGCAGCAAAAGTAGAAAGCTCGTGACGGCACGTAAAAACCCCTATCCCTGATAGAGGAGTATACGATAATCAACTTGTGTAATCGAAAGTGTCGTTAAATAAAACACTACTGCATTGTTGCTGCTGTTAATAATTTGCTTCATCCATGGAGCAGTTATCAACCCCTCTCATGTTAGGTGCTGCTGTGAGTTTGTCCTTTATTTAACTAGGTTATCTTTACCTTATTCATTTGTACCTAACCGAATTTGCATGCTTCAGAAGCTTTCCCCTTTCTACGGTGTACCCACCTTCACTTTCGGCTCTTTCGTTCGTATGATAAATAGGATTACTTGTGACTAGACATTTATAAAGACTGTCTCTAAATTAGACCGACAAACTTTGGGATCGGAGAGATTACATTTTTAAAACACTTTTGTTAAGGAACATTTGGGCTGGGCTGCAGTAAATTGAGTTCCGACATCTATTTTAACATTAGGCCTACATTAATTGTTTTTCATTTCTCTTTTATTCGTTTAGTTTGCAGTTTTCTCTATTTTTCGATCATATCAATACCTGTAGGCCTAATATTTATTATTTATGTCTTATATTCATTAATTAAATTTAAAATAACTAATTACATCTGTCTTTTCCTGTAAGATCTCCCAATAAATAATATGAAACCTTGTTCCACTGAAACGAAACGCCGCAGCCTACAAAAAGTGTTTTTAAAAAGGTTATCTATCAGATACTAAAATTTGTCAGTCTAATTTATAAACACTCTGTAGATCCCGAGAGCTTTGTTTGCAACGAAGGTGGTCTGGAGTAGGGAAAATGATTCTATATTAGGTCTAAAGTCCAAAAGAAAATTAAGAAAAACTATTTCAATTCTTGTCATAGGAAACATAAGAGATAGGCCATTTGTGTTGCTTCGAAAACCTTTTTAGAGAATCTAGCAGACTAGATGAAATTACTTTCAGTATATAACACAGAGAAAATGGTGAATACCTGTCTTTCGAAGCACAATCTTTTCTCCCAAAGATTTTCAACGGATTTAATTTAATGGTTATTAGACTGTAGGACTAAAAATTAATCTTTACGTAGGATTTAATTTAGTTCAATACAATAAAGTCTCCGAAATTTAAGATGTTGATTTTTTTCTACAAGTAACAGCAGTTTACATCAAATCACTGAGCAGAAAAGGTAAACATTGGCTATCTAACTTGCTATAAATCCTAATGAAGTCTATTTCGTGCTTAGCTAAAAGCTATCTTGTATACATGTAACTCTCATCTAAATCAAATTGTTGGATTCTTTGTAAGTTCATGCATATGTATATACACTTTTTGCTGGTTGAGTGGAAGAGAAGGCCTTACGGCCTTAACTCTGCCAGCTAAAATAAATCATTATTATTATTATTATTATTATTATTATTATTATTATTATTATTATTATTATTATTATTATCTTGGTTCGGCTTTAAGAGAACTAGACTTGGGCAGACCCGTACACTTAGCTACACTTTGGGTTATTGTGCATTCTATACATGTGATGATCAATTTCGAAAGACGATCTGGTTGGTATTTGTAACTTTGACGCCGACTGGTGGGTCATTCTGCTTCAGCCCCAGATAAAGTCATTTCGCGGACGTTTACCCTGATAAGCTTCAGGAACCCGAAGCCTCAAGCGCTTCCTATATCAGCACCGGAAAGCTATACTACCCCAAAGACTTGACGGCTGCCTATTTGTGCTATTGCCAATGATAGATGAAATGAGAAGGAGTTGGAGAATGTTAGTTGAATGATAGAACGAAAGGGAGTATCACAAAAAAAAAAATCCTATGCAACGTCTATTTTATTCACCACAAATTCCATCACGAACTGGCGGGAGATCGAACCCGGGACGTCTGGATGGTATGGAAGACAAGCGCGTTAGCACTTCATCCATAGACATGGCGTAAATAATGTCTTACTATATCTCCAAAAACACTCTTCTTCTCATTTACTGCAGCTCTTACTGCATTAATTTCAAAAGAACTCCGGTTACAGAAAATTTCGTTCTTTCGTTTGTTTGTTTTATGGTCCTGAAATACTTCCTATTTTTAAGTTATTATGGTAGACTATTTAATTTTGAAATTTTACGCGTAAGTCCACAAAATATTTGCTGGTAATTTTAAGGGTAAGATACCACATTAACTCTTCCATGACTTTGTAGTGGAGTGACTATATGTATATTTTCCTCATCGCTGTAACCATTCTACATTATACCTTCAACAATGGCTAAAGTGATAGTGTTTCCATTTATAAGTTTGGCGGCAAAGGAATTCAGATACAGTAGAGCGTCTCGTTTAGGCACAGTGGAAACGTAGGCACAGTACTGATAACTTGTGGGGGGGGGGAGGACGAGCCAAGCGATGAACACGAGGAATGCACAAGGTTTTAGTTACAACATTTATAGCAGAGCATTAATTAAAATTATATTTTCCAAAAACACACATAACAAAAGAACATAAATTATATAATGGCATCAAATACATATTTAACAAATAAGCAATTGTAACGTTGAAATAATTGAATATAACAAATGAAATTTGCTACTTATATGATGTTACTTTCAAGCAGCATTTTTTTACGATCATGAATTTCATTCTCTGTATGACTAACATAATAACAAAACTACAGTATATTGATATGAAGTGACATCATTATTTCCTAAACATAATTATCCCTTCTCAAAGTTCAATTTATCCAGGGGATCATCAGTGTAGTTTTAGGCGTAATACATCACCTATTGATCAGATATTTTGTATTCGACAGATAATGGAGGAAAAATGGGAGTATAAGGGTACAGTGCATCAGTTATTCATAGATTTCAAAAAGGCATTTGACTGGGATAAGAGAGAAGTTTTATATGATATTCTTATTGAATTTGATATTCCCAAGAAACTAGTTCGATTAATTGAAATGTGTCTCAGTAAAACGTACAGCAGAGTCCGTATAAGTCAGTTTCTGTCAGATGCGTTTCCAATTCACTGTGGGCTAAAGCAAGGAGATGCACTATCACATTTACTTTTTAACTTTGCTCTAGAATATGCCATTAGGAAAGCCCAGGATAACAGGCAGGGTTTGGAATTGAACGGGTTACATCAGCTGCTTGTCTATGCGGATGACGTGATTGTGTTAGGAGGAAATCCACAAACGATTAGGGAAAATACGGGACTTTTACTTGAAGCAAGTAAAAAGATAGGTTTGGAAGTAAATCCCGAAAAGACAAAGTATATGATTATGTCTCGTGACGAGATTATTGTACGAAATGGAAATATAAAAATTGGAAATTTATCTTTTGAAGAGGTGGAAAAATTCAAATACCTGGGAGCAACATTAACAAATATAAATGATACTCGGGAGGAAATTAAACACTGAATAAATATGGGAAATGCCTGTTATTCGGTTGAGAAGCTTTTATCATCCAGTCTGTTTTCAAAAAATCTGAAAGTTAGAATTTATAAAACAGTTGTATTACCGATTGTTCTTCATGGTTGTGAAACTTGGACTCTCACTTTGACAGAGGAACATAGGTTAAGGGTGTTTGAGAATAAGGGGCTAAGAGGGATGAAGTTACAGGAGGATGGAGAAAGTTACACAACACAGAACTGCACGCATTGTATTTTCACCTGACATAATTAGGAACATTAAATCCAGACGTTTGAGATGGGCAGGGCATGTAGCACGTATGGGCGAATCCAGAAATGCATATAGAGTTTTTGTTAGTTGGGAGACCGGAGGAAAAAAGACCTTTAGGGAGGCCGAGACGTAGATGGGCGTGTAATATTAAAATGGATTTGATGGAGGTGGGATATGATGGTAGAGACTGGATTAATCTTGCTCAAGATAGGGACCAATGGCGGGCTTATGTGAGGGCGGCAATGAACCTCCGGGTTCCTTAAAAGCCAGTAAGTAACTACTGTAGGCTACCTGAATAAATTGAATTTTGAGAAGGGATAATTATGTTCATGAAATAGTGTTGTCACTTCAGATCAATATACTGTAGTTTTGTTAATTCGGCCACAGAAGACGGTGATATTATGTTAGTCATACAGAAAATGCAATTCATGAGCGTAAAAAGTGCTGTTTGAAATCAACATCATATAAGTAGCAAAATTTGATTTGTTATATTGAATTATTTCAATGTTACAATTGCTCGTTTGTTAAATGTGTATATGATAACATTATGCAATTTGTGTTCTTTCGTTTTTAGTTCTTGGAATATATAATTTCAATTAATGCCCCGGCATAAATGTTGTAACTAAAACCTTGTGCATCCCTCGTGTTTATCGTACGGCTCGTCCTCCCCCCTCACGTTACCTGCACTTTGTTTACGTTTCCACTGTGCCCAAACGAGAAGCTCTACTGTATATTTTCCTCTCTTTTAGTGACAGACTGCATGTCTCTTCACTTGCGTTTGAACTGTGTGGGCGGCTTTCTCTTATGGTGGTCGCTTTATCAAGGAGTTCGGCTATTTGTGGAAGTTAAGAGTTCATAAAAATTCGTACAAGAGTTAAGACATACTAATTAAAATTTGTAATTCTTAGAATTGATTGTTGTTAATGATGTGATGGTAATTCTGCATGATAGTTTATATAAATGCATATTTCGTTTGAAATGTTTTAGCCAAATAACTGATAGGAATGAACACAGTATTCCTGTTGACATTATTATGTGTAGCGTTTCTTCGCGATACGAGAGACTTTTCTGAAATATTATCCATAACACGCTAGAAATTCCACTTCACGCATCGTCTCTGTATTCCTCATCCTTCACTGTTGCTACCTCTCGTCACTGGAACTCTCTGCCGCCTGAAGTCAAGGGCTGCCGAACATTGAATTCTTTCAAATCCAAGTTAGAAAATTATCTTATGACGAGTTGCCAAACTAACTTACTATTATGACAAGTGTTGTATTGCATGTTTCCACGTATTCACATTTTTTTTTTTATGTTCTAATGATATTCAACTTATTTTATATTTTTGTTTTCATATTTTCCGATAATGTTATATCTCTAATGTGATAAGTTGAGCTATATATAATCTTAATTTTCCTTATTGTGTGTACTTAGAAATATTGTATTCACTGTATACTTTGTACTGCACTATTTTATTACTACTATTAGTATTATTATTATTATTATTATTATTATTATTATTATTATTATTATTATTATCATCATTATTACTATTATTATTATTATTATTATTATTATTATTATTATTATTATTATTATTATTATTATTATTATTATTATTAATTGTCTTTTTTTTGTATGCCTCATTTATTTTGACCTGCTGTTCACATATTAT
Source organism: Periplaneta americana (assembly GCF_040183065.1). NCBI lineage: Eukaryota > Metazoa > Arthropoda > Insecta > Blattodea > Blattidae > Periplaneta > Periplaneta americana. Next base: position 26,774,544 of record NC_091125.1, read on the forward strand.
TATGTTTTTTTCTTTCTTTCTGTATGTTATATATTATGTCTGATTTCTTCTTATTTGTTGTTTATTTTTTATTATTATTATTATTATTATTATTATTATTATTATTATTATTATTATTATTATCTTATTCAGTTTTGTGTGTAAAATTGTAGTGTAATTTGTAAATTTGTAGTGTTTTTGTAACGCAGTCTTTACTCCTGGTTGATTAGAGAAGGCCGTATGGCCTTAACTCTGCCAGGTTAAATAAATCATTATTATTATTATTATTATTATTATTATTATTATTATTATTATTATTATTATTATTATTATTATTATTATAAAACTGAGCGTCAACGTGAAGTTGGCTAGCAAGCTATTAAAACCGCAGCCTGTTCTTTCAGAACCGATCCTACTGAAAGCGGTTACCTGTGCAAACCTTCCACTCAGCTCCACATCAATCGTGTTACATTAATTTTTAACTTGGAAACAGACGTTCTCGCTCTTCGTCCAGCCACGTACAACTCACCTGATCACGACTCAAGCCATTGATTTTTTCCCCACTCATTACCAATTTACAAGATACCGTCCATAAATCGTACCTCCTCATTCATTGCACAAACTACACTACTGTGGATTTCAAGTACCCGGTAAGTGCAATATATTTCATAATAAAAAGCACATTATTTTAATGAAATTCATTCGTCTATTCCAATTGCTTAGGAAAGTTTTGGATGAGTGACAGGACACGAAATATAAAAGTGTGTATTTCGTCTCGGATACAAGGAACGAATTTTCTTATTCACCAAAATGTCCAAATAAAGGGCCATCAGATTTTCTCATGGCTTCGTTTTAATTGCTTCAAATTAATAATTCTATTTTTACTTACTTACTTAATCTTATGGATTTTAAGGAACCCGGAGATTCATAGCCGCTCTCACATAAGCCCGCCTCCCTTAAATCCATTTTAACATTATCCTTCCATCTACGTCTCTGCCTACCCAAAGGTCTTTCTCCCTCCGGCCTCCCAACTAACACTCTATATACATTTCTGGATTCGCCCATACGTGATATACAGGGTGATTGACGAGGATTTACCATCCTTTACAGAGCTTATTTCGAAAGACATTCTGAGCAAAAAATTTCATGTAAACATGGATCCTATTCTCCATATTTACAGAGTTACGTTTCGTTATTGGAACGCATTGCTGTGAACGTGTGATCTTGGTCAGCGTGCAGTCAGCAGCCAGCGCGAGCGCTACGGAAATCAAAGATAACCGTATGCAGTTACGTAGAGCAGGGATGTCAAAACGCCTGATTTAAGTGCTCATACAACAAGCAACACAAATCCAACAAGGTTCACTTATCAAGAAAATAAAGTACAATCATCGCTTATACGGAAATTATGTGCGGGTTCTTGAGAGCACGCAGTGCAGGTGTTTTGACATCCCTGACGTAGAGCAACGAGTGCCGTTCACAAGCGTGCGGCCAAGTGTACTTAAGGTGACGGCGAAATTTAAGAAAAATGTGTTGAAAACTCTCCAAGACTGTAAATTAGGATGAAAAATTGAACTTCAAATAATTAAGTCGGCGAAAGTGGTGTGATTTGTAATAATTGCTGTGATAAGTGCGTATGAATAATGTAATTTTCTAGTTAAAAATAGAAAAGGCAACGAAGCAACTAAGGAGTTCACAGCATATTCTTAGCTTCACAATACTTGCCAATTAAAGAAACGATACTTCTGAATGGTCCATTCTCTATATGTATTATTCTTTTACCTTCAAACTAAAGAAAAGATGTATTTTACAAACAACTTTAAATTAGTGTAACTCTGAAAATATTGAGAATAGGAACTATGTTTATATGACTTTTTTGCTCAAAATGTCTTCAAAAATAAGCTCCGTAAAGGACGGTAAATCCTCGTGAATCATCCTGTATGCCGTGCCCATCTTAAACGTCTGGATTTAATGTTTATAATTATGTCAGGTGAAGAATACAATGCGTGCAGTTCTGCGTTGTGCAACTTTCTCCATTCTCCTGTAACTCCACCCCTCTTAGCCCCAAATATTTTCCTAAGCACCTTATTCTCAAACACCAAGTTTCACAACCATACAGAACAACTGGTAATATAACTGTTTTACAAATTTTAACTTTAAGATTTTTTGACAGCAGACTAAACGACAAGAGCTCCTCAACCGAATGATAAAAGGTGTTTACCACATTTATTCTGCGTTTAATTTTCTCCCGAGTGTCATAATTTTATTTTTAGATTTTAAATTTACGAGATTGATACGTATCAAAACATCAATTTCTAGTAGTCAATAGCGGATCTAGAATTTTATAATAGGAGGATCTAATAATAAACATATGAACTGAATATTATAACCGTAAAACAAAAAAAAAAATGGAATTAGAAACGAATAAGTAAACCATAACGATATTGCTACACTCAGGTTATAAGTCTTCAATTAGTTCTATTTTTAAAGGAGATAGGTTTGGACTCTTTTACCTTCAAACACTCGTTCAAATTTGTCAAATTTTAAGAGAGCAATTTTATAATAACTGTTCTCAGAATGTTTCCTGAATATTTCATAGGCCTTTTTGAATAGTCTTATAGGTTTCGTAACTAAATTCTGTAACGTGACTTTGCTTCGCCCTCCCTCTTTAGATCCGACTAATACAGACACGTGACAGAATGCACCTTCATCCTTCTTATTGTAAGACAGCCACGGATATTTTTAAGTCACGCATGCTGAAATTGTCTAGACTGTCCTGAGTCTAGTGTCTTCGGAAATTGATATTTTCCGTCTGGAACTCACGGTTATGTTAGAGAGTTGTATTTTATCTCGTCACTGCATATTTCTTTTTCGGCTAAGCTATCGATGTCTACCTACTACATTAACTAGTGCCATCACTTTCACCGCACGTAACCGATTCCACTATTACGGTATTAACAGGCCTACGCTTTCTTCATCTGCGTCATCCGTATTGCATTTTTCTCTCACTTTACCAGACGACTTCTTGACGAATTGTTAGAAGTTTGTTTGGAACTTACGTTTCGACATTTTATAATTTCTTATAAAATAACTGTGCTGCACTATATGAAGGGTTCAGAACCATAGTGGGCCAAGCGTCATTTACTAAAACCGTAGAACAAGGGTTAAAATGAAGTTATTACCATAATTCAGTGGAAACATGTAGCAAGTAATATAAAGTATACACATTAAAACTAAATGATATGTCAATCTTCATTAAAATATTGTATTCACTTAACTTTAACCCTTGCTTTCTCCGTTTTTAATAAATGGCGCTTGGCCCACTATTGCTTTGAAACCTTCATATAATTTATCTGTACGAACTGATCACTTCACATCTCAATTCAGAAGCCGAATGTACTGGCTATTATGAAGTACGATATCAAAGATATTGGTAGCAACCACAGCTACAGTCAGGATCAACTTACTTAAAACCGTAAGGGTTAAACCCAACCATTTTCCTCCTTTTACAACGGAATATGCTAGTGGATTATAGTGATTTTCTAGCACTCGGGTTGAATTTTCTTTTACCGACTTGGTTTCGAATTTCGGGTACTGACAAATATTATATCTGGCAGTTATTTTCTAGCTGTTACGTTGGCAGCAATAACCTCGATTTGCAGTGAAGGTAAATGATGAAAAATGCATGTACTTAGACTTGTGAATTAATAATTAATTAGGAATACTGGTATAAATATTAATATGAATACACAATTCAGTTCTGTTTCGTTGTGAGTCCAATTCAGCTCTGTATTCAGATAAGTGTAATTAAATAAGAAATAGCTTCTAGACCTGCTTGGTATGAAATATGCATGTAAATATATTTCACATTTTAATCAATTTCTTTCGTGTTTACATTTTTATTAAAATGTCCAAGACAGAAAATATCATGGTAGCGATTTCTCCAAGAAAAAAAGTGTTTATAAGTACAGTATTTTAAGTAGGCTATGCTTTACAAAGTGGTATTCTGTTTTCGGAATTCGTACTAACCATTTCACATGATCAAACTACATTCTTAGATTAGGCCTCATGAATCGTACACTGTTTAGTCAAAGCAATGAATTTCATGTTGCCAGACAAAATAAATTTTAATATTAGATCATACTAATCCTAATTACCAACATAATATGCGAGAAGTCCAGGATGAAAATATACTAATTCATAAATTACTGAACCATTTAGGAAACATCTCGCAACATAAATATGAAATGTGGTAAATAAGTAAATAAGCAAGATATTGTTGTTGTTAATCACTATATCATTGTTATTATTATTATTATTATTATTATTATTATTATTATTATTATTATTATTATTATTATTATTATTACTGTTTCAGTACGTAGAATTGTGATTTTGCGCTTTTGGTAATATCTGGTATTAGTTGGCAACACTGAAGAGACGGCCAAATTAGACTTTTAGGAACTACACTTAAGTGATCCTCACTATACAGCGTGGTAAGGGTGGATACCGTTAGCTTTCCGTTCCGAAGTCCGAGCTATTGTTAAACCCCGTGGTAACGATCCCTAAGGAATAAACAAGCTACCCGATCCATTCACTGCGAACTGGAAATGTAGTTTGTATGCGAAAGCGAATTAGCAAAATGATTTGAAGTTTAGAGAGCGAAGAAATCATATAAGAAGTAAGAATTAAAAAATAAAAATACTTTGTTACATTTTAAATAAAAAAGTCCTCTTAATAACAAGGGTCTATAGCCCTCTGGACCCCCTCCTTGTATCCACGCCTGCATGAAGTGGACTCGCGCCACAGTGTCACACAAGCCCGAATATGAGCTTTGTGACGTCAAATACCGCCTGAACCGCATCCGTGGCTACACAGAGCGCAATGGACAAACGCATGGGACTACAATGATTTATCGTGACATGTCAGCTGCATTATAAGAACTGTCTGGTATTCAACCAAAAGGTATTGCAGATCGATTAGGAATAAACACATTTTTAGGTTTATAATGATCTGTTTCAGGAAACACGGAAATATCAGAATCTGTACAGTTCGTTATCAAATCTACAAAATTAAAATGTATGAAACTAATTTATTATAATTTCCTCCAATAAAATTCTAAAATCATTATTTCGCCATCTGGTTCACCTATACTATTATGAATCTAAGATTAATTTTTCTCAAATTAATTACTTCATTTTTATCTAATAAAAATATTTGTCTATCTGCCTTCTGTCTGTCTATCAATAAATTTATCTACTTAATTATCTATTTATGTATTTATTTTTTATTTAATTACGCTGGTCTACAAGCAAAAATCATCACAAATAAAAATAGGTGGACTTCACTAAAATCGACATGCTGACTTCAAATATGTAACTAGTTTTCCTGTATGAGGTATAGTTTTGGGGATGACTCATATTTTATATATAATTTTCAGAAAGAAATTATTAAAAATCTTAATATAACGGCTTTTATTTCTCAAAGTTTAAAATTCTCATAATAATTGTCTAGAGTGCTAAGCACTTTTCTGGTGGTTGCTATTGACTCCTCCCCCAAGTTGTCTGCGGTAGGTTGCTAAAGTTTTTTAAAGTTGATGGTCCAATGGTATTTTGCAATGACGTTAACGGCTTCTTCAAGGAGCTAAACAAGACCATTCTGCCACTAACTGAAGACATTTCATTGATTCCTCAGCACGAAGGTTGGAAGCAGTTCTGCTGCATAATAGCAATACAAAGCCGTCTATTCCGATAGGCCACTCTGTCCACTTGAAGAAGACTTATGACAACATGAAAGTATTCTTGGACGCCATACAATATAACTATTGCGGAGTATTTGTGGAGATTTGAAAATCATGGGAATGCAAGGAAGCTTCACGAAGTTCTGCTGTTTACTCTGTCTATGGTATAGTCGTGCTACAGGTGCACATTTTGAGAAACGAGGTTGGGAACTGAGGAACATGTATAAACCAAGAAGGCACAGTGTTCAGAACGTGCCTTTAGTGAATCCGGAGAATATATTTCTCCTTCTCCTCCATATTAATTTGGGCTTAATTAAAGGTATTGTTAAAGCTAAGGCGAAGACAAATGCCACGGGATTCGAGTATTTGTGTGAAAAATTTTACAAGATTTCACCAGCAAAATTAAAAGAGGTCATTCTCATGGGGCCACAAATACGAGAGATCATAAAGACAATACATTTGTAGAAACTCTAAATGATGAAGAGAAAGCTACTTGGGAAAGTTTGTTTGGGTTTGTAAAAATTTCTTGGGCAAAAATAAATCTTCTGATTATAAAGAAGGCATGGAAAAACGTTTGAGCTGTTACAAAACAATGGGATGTCGCATGTCACTAAAACTGCATTTCCTACATTACCACTTGGATTTTTTCCCACAAAATCTAGGTGAAATCAATGATGAGCACGGTGAAAGGTTTCACCAAGATATCAAGACAATGGAACAAAGATATCAAGGACTTTGGAATGAGTTCACGATGGCAGACTTTTGCTGAATCTGTACCGAGAAAATCCAAGTCAGGAACATTGCAGAAAGCCAAAATCATCTCATTTTTAACATGTGAATGTGTGAAATATTGTTATTAACTCTAGTTATGTCAGTATTTATCATTAGGGAGATAAAAATCTTCTTTTATGTCTTATAATAAATTTACAATTCAAGCAATTTACTGAATTTTTCAACTTTTGTTATACACTATACTAAAAAAAAAACTATACCTGACACATAAAAACTAAGAACATTTTCAAAATCAGTGTGCAGAGATGGTGTAGAAAAGAATGTTTTCATCTCCGATTACAAAAAAAAGTTAGATTTTGTAGACCAGTGTTGTTTTTACTGTTGCCACGCCAGGAGAAGTCGCCTGAAGTACTTAGACGGGGCGGAGGAGAAACAGTCGCGCATGCGCACCGCGCTGTTCACTGCAATATTCCTGTTTCACAAACATCTACTACACGTGTCTATGAGTCTTTGCGACTTTGTGAAAATAATAGTGGAGTTTTTATTGTAGTGTTTTATTAGTTTCAACAGGACAATTGTTTTCAGTATACCGCAAATCTTTGTATTGCTTTAGTTTGGAGGAAACCAGGATTGACAATCTATAGCGAAGAAAGGAATATTATTAGAAGTGCAAAATAATTCTGTGATGAAGAAAAAGAATAATAGTGCCTTTGCATTCCTCTTACGAAACCTACAGCAAAGGTAGAAAAGTACTCTAATCTATCTACAAGAACAATACAGCGTATAAGGAATAAAATGAAAGACTGCACAGAAGAAAGTGCGCTGTCGACACCTGAGGGAGAAAAAAAAAAACGGAAACGTCCAGACTACCGAAACGCAAATGTAGAGGACTTTGACCGGAGTTTGACAAAAAAGATATAATTGAGAATTTTTATTTGAAAAAGAAAGAGGGCCACCGGCGTAGCTCAGGAGGTAGCGCGTTTGCCTGCTGATCTGCAGTTGCGCTCGGGAGTAAGTTCGATTCCCGCTTGCGCTGACTACCTGAATGGGTTTTTTCCGAGGTTTTCCCAAGCTGAAGGCGAATGTCAGGTAATCTATGGCGAATCCTTGGTTTCATTTCGCCAAATACCATCTCGCCATCATCAATTTAATCGACACTGAAGAAGCTAGTAATTATTACAGTGTCGTTAAATAACAAGTAAAAAAATAGTACCAAGCTGCAACAAACTTCTACCCTTTTACAAGAGAAAATTGATTTGAAATGAAAGACAACATCAAAACGAATACTGAAGAAAAAGGATTTCAGTTGGAAGAAGGTGCAACAAAAAAAATTGAGGAAAACGCTGTAAATTAGAATACGTAAAGATATCTACAGCAAATAAGAGAGCTTAGGAAAGTGGAAAACCCGATTTTGTATCTGGACGAGATGCGGATAGATAGGCCTACCAATTTAACGTTTCCCAAGTGCTGGCACAATAAAAATGTTACGGGAGTTTTGACTACCACAAATGTGTCCAAAACACTCATTGTTGTCCATCAGGATGGGGCGGTGGGGCTAATGCTTTGTTGAGAGATTCGAGTTAATATACACGACTGGAACATAAATAGACGATTATCATGGACAAATCATACTCCAGCAATTTTGAAAAATGTGATAATGATAGTCACAGCGACAACACCGAAGATGCGGAATCTTTTATGTCTTCCTTTGTAGCCAAGTAAGTGGACTGAAGTTTTCAGGTCAGAGCGTAGCGTAAAGTTCCCCCGTCCCGCGTATCTACTCCCCGCGCCAACTCGTAGCGCGAAGACAGTAGTCCAGTGACAAGGCTCTTAACTTTTAGTTAGACTTCACCCCAATTCTACAAGAGGGCTCGTAGATGTCGCTAGTGCCGAGAAGTGTAGACCACTTTGCACGTCAGAAACTATTCAGTGTACCAAAGGCGGTGGGTTCACATTACGCTATTTATGAAGATAACTTAGTGCAGCCAGCGGCGACAGTACTCTATCTACTGCAGTTTGTAGAATATTGACTATCATAGGGATAGTGCGGGTGCCCTAAGAGCATGTTTACAAAACTAGAGCAACGTTTCTGCATCAAAATTGATATGGCACGAGGTTGTAGTACACAAGAATGTTTTCAGGGACTGCGCGAAGCACAACCTCCATCGTTCAGCGCTCAGGAGAAAACGACGACACTTGGTGGTACAGAACCCCATCATTCTTCATGACAATGCAAGAAGTCACACCACTGCTGCTGTCAAGGACCTCTTGCGCCGCTGACAATGGAAGATTTTGTAACATCCACCGTAGTCACCCGATATGAGTCCATACGATTACGATCTCTTCGCCAAAGTGAAAGAATCACTGTGAGGGACCTGGTGCAATACCAGAGGTGAACTTACATATGCTATAGAGCAGTCAGTACGGAACATCAACAAAGATGGACGCGCTGATGGTGTAGGAAGCCTTCCAAACATTTGCAAAAAGTGATAAATAAGGGAAGGTGACTATATTGAAGGTACGTAAATGTAGTACCACTGTGAATAAAGGCATGTCAGAATTATCGAACTGTTGCCATTACTTTCTATCCAACCTTTTGTATAAAATAACGCTTATATTTCTGGCAGGATACTCTGTGATGTAAATAAGCTCCATTAATTTTTTTTTCTTCTAACATATTTTCACAAGATTTTGAAATCTGTCTCCTGAGTTTCTAGTTGTTTCACTTGCTGAGGTCATTTTTACATATAATTAAGTCAGTGATTCCCTATGTCTTAATAATATAAAGATTTCAATTTCAGAAGACACTCGAGTTTCTGATTATTCAAGTTCAGTAAGTACGCCCTACCTCAGCCACTGAAATGTAGAATTTGGCTACTTCCACACATACACCTGTACTGCTCGAAATGTATCTGCAAGTAAAATGTGTGTGATTTAATGTGAAGACCGTGTATAAATCCCTTTTCTACTAACAATTCCTGTTTCAAATTAAAATTTTAGTTGTGTGATGAATATACTCGTATGTATTAGTTGTCAACTTTTTTATTTATTCTGCATCCCATCGACATCTGTTCACTCCCAATCCTCTACTACACACACTGTTTCTAGCTGCATCCGACAGATTATTTCATAAACAATTTCCTTTTATATTACCCAACGCTCACATGCATACTTTCACCAGGACACGGTTAATCCTAAAAATTAGTCGGCCCTTTTACATTTAGCCTATATTGAATTTAATATTTTGAGCGTAAGTGCACCATTGGCCGAATGACTATAGAGTTGCATTTCCATAGTGGTAACTCAGGTTTGAATTCCAGAAGGTAAAATTGGAATGTTTGGTGGATAAATACAGTGCTTAATGATAGGTTTTTGCGTGGTACTCCCGTATATCCTATCTGCGTTCTACCGTTGTTTCATTCGTGTGATTGATTGGTTTCTTCCGAGGTTTTCCCCAGCCGTGGAACTGATGCCGAGTGGTCTATGGCGAGTCCTTGGCCTCACTTCACTTCACCACCGTTTCGTCTGATTACCTGGTTGGAGTTTTTCCGAGGTTTACCCCAACCATAAGGCAAATGCCAGGAACTGTTGGCGAATCCTCGGCCTCACCTCACCTCATTTCACTACATCTCGCCAAAAAATTGTAAAAAATTGAAATTATAAAGATATTGTAAAAATTGTAATTCTAATCTTGTAAAATTTTTGACTTGTTTCACATCTTAAAGCTACATTGCTAATGTAATATCTATGGAATACAATAAATGAAATGAACTGGAATGAAACAATTAACATAATCGTCATCCTGCACTATTTACTTCGCTTCCCATGGTGCACGGAGGACAACGCTAAAGCGGCAACAAAAATAACTACAGCTTCGGCGCGTAACTCCAAAATGGAGACTCGACATTGAAATATATATATTTCTTACGAATGGCTTTTAGAGAACCCGGAGGTTCATTACTGCCCTCACATAAGCTCGCCATCGGTCCCTATTCTGAGCAAGATTAATCCAGTTAATCCAGCATCATATTCCACCTCCCTCAAATCCATATTAATTATTATTTTCTAGTCTACGGCGTTTCACCCCTCAGTTCTCCCAACTAACACTCTATATGTATTTCTGAATTCACTCATACGTAATACATGCCCTGCTTATCTCAAACGTCTGGATTAAATGTTCATAATTATGTTCGGTGAAGAAATATATATGTATAAATAATATGCGTATATATATATGCATATGTATATGTATATATTTATGACTTATCACATTTTATTTTTATTACAAATTTTCATAGCAAACATAAGATATTTGAATGACACAGAACAAAGCAATTTTACAGTGATATTAATGATTATTAAAGGCTGTGTGATGTATCTTGTCTCACTGTGAAAATAGAGAGAAAGGAGATATGTCTTACTTCGTCTGTGTTGTTATGGCGATGGGGGAGTGGAGCGGGGCCGTCCATCTATCCAGTGGAGGAAGGGACTAGTTGATACATTCTGTTGCACAAAATAAAATAACAAAATATCTCTCTTCGTACTGAGTAGTTCCATCACTCAGCTTATCTTTCAAGAAACTGAGTTCCGGCAGCGTGTACAATAACAAGATTTTGAAAGGAATCCTAAAAATTTACAACCCTCCTATAATCTCCACCCTCATTTGAAGGGACTTGGTTTTATTGCTACTGAGACAAGATAAACCTTACCAGGTATATATTATTATTAATAAAAGACTTTTGCATAAAGTCAACACCGATCTACTTGTACATTCATAGTTCTTGATGGACTACTGCTACTGCTGCTGTTAATAGTCTATGATTATTATTATTATTATTATTATTATTATTATTATTATTATTATTATTATTATTATTGATATTTAATATGGCATTCTCATCTTTGTGATGGTCTGCAGGGGATAAAATGATCACATTGGTAAATTAGCACCTTTCTGTAAGTTACGTTTAAAATGCTACTGACTTATTGCATATATCACTTACAAAATGGGAAATATAGCCTACGTATTTTTAACTGGAGGAAAATAGATTGAGGAAGTCCAGTATTTTTCATACTTTTTAAGTAACTTGTATGAATTATACGACTGGAATTGCGTGAGCTCGCAGATAATTATTTCGTAAGCTAGTTGCTCACAATTTCGCTACCTCCTAGCATCAGGGACTGTCGAAAGAAAATTGAATTCAAACGAAAACTCACTAGGCACTTGGTCAGTAATTGATTTCTTGTAAATAGTTTCTTTAATCTATCACAAAATATTTCAATATTCAGTAATTTCATCACTATACAATTTTGGTATTCTAGATTTAATTTGTAATTCAGTAAATATAAAATATTCTTTGCTTCTCTATGATAAATTATCTAGCTTTAATTATTCAGGTAATATTTTCTTACTTTGATTTTATTGTAATTGTAATTGTAAATTTAATACTAATTGTAATGTTATTTGTAATTGTAATTATAAATTTAATACTAATTGTAATTTTATTGTTCACATTGTAGTTGGAATCTCCTGGTAGAGGGGCAGAGAAGGCCTGGCGGCCTTATCTCTACCAGGTTAAATAAATAAATACTAAAATACTAAATTAATACATTTTCCATGTCACTGGCAGATTATGTATTATTTATAACGATAACAGTGTGATAGGCAGTTTTATTTCGTCACCATCGTCATTATTATTATTATTATTATTATTATTATTATTATTATTATTATTATTATTATTATTATTATTATTATTGGTTGTGGTGGTGGTAATATCAACAAGTTTAGTTTTCTGGAGAATCATGCAGCATCAGTGACGTCATTTCTATTAAACTGAGTCATTTGGTTGGAGGTTGAAAAGTTATTAAAGACCACTAAAGAAATTAGTTACAGTTTTAAATTGCATTTGTATATACATTAACTAAATCAGATTCATCGGTTTCGGTTTTATTTATTTATTTTTTTCTGAGAGTGGAACAAGTGTTTGTGGGTGTGGTGAATAGCAGTTCGGTATTAATGAATATGGCTGATTGACACTTCTTGTCATTAAAAAGCGAAGGGATCATAATTAAATCTTGTACAAGTACAGTCACTGAGAATATTCAGAGCTTCTTACATATGAAGAAATTTAGTGCATTTGAGTACACAGCTACAGTACTTTCCCTTAATAATGTAATGGTAGGCGTATTATTTTAATAAAGCGTTATTATGTCGAATGACCTGAGTAATCTTGAAACGAAGTTGAGAAATAAAACAATATAAGTTCGCCTTAATACAGATTTCTTTCTACTGGGACATCAAACACGCTTTAGAGATAACCACTGATATAGTGCATAGAAAACGTGTACCTAGGCCTATGAATGTAAATAAAATTCATCGAGAAAAATAGAAACATTGGTATGAATTTTTTATGATCCTCTATTATGAAGATATTTTTAATTATTTTAAAATTGAAGCTAAAAATGTGAATCTATATTAAGTGATTATATATACATATAGGCCTATATATGTTAGAATCTCCGAAAATTAATTAGCAGATAGTGAATGAAGTGGGATGTATATTAAACGAAAAAATTAAGAAGAACTGATATATTTTAAATTCAGAATATCATTCAGTAGGAAGAACAGTTTCTAGATGTCGTAATTTTTTTAACTTGTAGGAAAAGACAAAATCTGGTACGCATTACTTTCCAACATAGTCACCATGCTTACACAAACACTTGTTACAACGATAGACCAAGACATTGATATACTAATACATAGTAATAGGGCACTGGTACGCATTAGTTTTCAACATAGTCACCATGCTTGTACAAACACTTGTTAGAACGGTAGACCAAGACATTGATATACTGATACACAGTAATAGGGCACTGGTACGCATTACTTTCCACATAGTCACCATGCTTGTACAAACACTTGTTACAACGGTAGACCAAGAAATCGATATACCGGTACATAGTAGGCTAGTAGGGCACTGGTACGCATTATTTTTCAACATAGTCACCATGCTTGTACAAACACTCGTTACAACGGTGGACAAAGACATCGATATACTGGTACACAGTAATAGGGCACTGGTACGCATTAGTTTTCAACATAGTCACCATGCTTGTACAAACACTTGTTACAACGATAGACCAAGACATCGATATACTGATACACAGTAATAGGGCACTGGTACGCATTAGTTTTCAACATAGTCACCATGCTTGTACAAACACTTGTTACAACGATAGATCAAGACATCGATATACTGATACACAGTAATAGGGCACTGGTACGCATTACTTTCCAACATAGTCACCATGCTTGTACAAACACTTGTTACAACGGTAGACCAAGACATTGATATACTGATACACAGTAATAGGGCACTGGTACGCATTACTTTCCACATAGTCACCATGCTTGTACAAACACTTGTTACAACGGTAGACCAAGACATTGATATACTGATACACAGTAATAGGGCACTGGTACGCATTACTTTCCACATAGTCACCATGCTTGTACAAACACTTGTTACAACGGTAGACCAAGACATTGATATACTGATACACAGTAATAGGGCACTGGTACGCATTACTTTCCACATAGTCACCATGCTTGTACAAACACTTGTTACAACGGTAGACCAAGACATTGATATACTGATACACAGTAATAGGGCACTGGTACGCATTACTTTCCACATAGTCACCATGCTTGTACAAACACTTGTTACAACGGTAGACCAAGACATTGATATACTGATACACAGTAATAGGGCACTGGTACGCATTACTTTCCACATAGTCACCATGCTTGTACAAACACTTGTTACAACGGTAGACCAAGAAATCGATATACCGGTACATAGTAGGCTAGTAGGGCACTGGTATGCATTATTTTTCAACATAGTCACCATGCTTGTACAAACACTCGTTACAACGGTGGACAAGACATCGATATACTGGTACACAGTAATAGGGCACTGGTACGCATTAGTTTTCAACATAGTCACCATGCTTGTACAAACACTTGTTACAACGATAGACCAAGACATCGATATACTGATACACAGTAATAGGGCACTGGTACGCATTACTTTCCAACATAGTCACCATGCTTGTACAAACACTTGTTACAACGGTTGGAAAAGACATCGATATACTGGTACACAGTAGTAGGGCAGTGGTACGCATTAGTTTTCAACATAGTCACCATGCTTGTACAAACACTTGTTACAACGATAGATCAAGACATCGATATACTGATACACAGTAATAGGGCACTGGTACGCATTACTTTCCAACATAGTCACCATGCTTGTACAAACACTCGTTACAACGCTTGACAAAGACATCGATATACTGGTACACAGTAATAGGGCACTGGTACGCATTACTTTTCAAAATAGCCACCATGCTTGTACAAACACTTGTTACAACGGTAGACCAAGACATCGATATACTGGTACACAGTAGTAGGGCACTGGCACGCATTAGTTTTCAACATAGTCACTGTGCATGTTAAAACACTTGTTCCAACGCTAGACCAAGACGTCGATGTGGGCATAGAAGAAATCTACGTCAAGTCCCTGAAGTCACGGCTTTCTGAACGTCCATATCAGTGTTGAATCACTTAGTACACAGGTACTTCTTCAAGTGTTCAAAGAGATGGAAATCACTGACCAACCAGGTCGGGGCTGTAGGGAGAATGGTCCAGTACCCCCACCGGAAGCACGAAACCCACTCCTGTTTCCGTGACATGACATTCCCAACGTATATCTCAACAAGTTGAGGATACATTTTTGATGGTTGGTGCCCTTCACACTATGCACTGCCACGTTTGACCATGTTTCCGTGCGCGCAACCATCTTCTAACTGATATTGCTAGGGTCCGATGCAATGTATGCATCATCTAATGGCTGCATGGTTAAGCTGTGATCTGCTGCGGCCTGGCGGATAATTTGGCCAAGAGGGTGAATATATCACCCGTGAGATAGTTTCTTACCTTACTTTTTAAATCACCCTCGTACATTGCTATCATCGCTCAATTCTTAGAAAATTGGGTGTTTATAAAGTCTTTAAGATATAGAACATAGTACTATATAAATAGGTTTTGTGTATTTTCCAGAGTAGGCCTAACTTTTTCTGCTTTTTTTTTTAAGATTATTTCTATAAAAGGCTCAAACTAAAAATATATTGTGGAACATTTAGTTAACATTCAAACATGTAGAGTATTTCGTTATTACGAGCCATTTATAATTTCGGAGCATCACAGTAAGTGAATAAGTTATAGTCACTGGAATAATGTAGTGGAGATCACTTTAGACACGCCAGATATTACTAAAGAGTGAACAATCGTGAAGTTTATCAATGGTTATCCTAAAACTTTTATAACCTCTGGATTGGTCAAGGATATTATACTCTATCTTGGCCTGCACGCTCACCGGACTTGAATTCTCTTGAATTTCTTTTTGTATGGATGTACCAGTGACTATGACACTATGACTAATGCGAGATAGGAACTGTGCCATCGAATTGAGCACTTTATACGTGTCCCAAGAAATCCCTGAACGAGTGCACAGTTCATTTCTATGTCGAGCCCTGTGTTCGTGAATATGAAGGAACTTTGAAACATCAGTTGTAAGGAAGAACTGAAGAACAAAGAGGTTACTAGATTCTTAGTGGCGTTTCATAAAGAGAATAAGTATGTGCACAGCAGTTGAAATGTGAATGGTTATAGCTTGTTATATAAGACTTTCCCGATAAACATTAAAGTAAAATGTATTTGCTTTTTATGGTGTCCTGGAAGTATCCTGTAGATTATGGTTGGTAATAATGAGACATTCAGTAGGTGATTCTAATATTTTATGAAAAGGTAGATCATAATTATGTACTAAATTTTGTAACAAGCGGCAACAAAATCCTTCAGATAGATGTTTTGTACGAACGTAACTTGACTACGCTATAAATTACTTTCATGTTGATGTTATGACTGTTCAATAGATTATATCAAAGCTGCAATTATATTTCACACATGGCATGGGGAATAGGCTAATAGAATAAAGCATATCTAAACCGACAATTAGAATGGCCGTGAAATGAAATAAATAGGCTAAAAATACCAAATCGTAAACGTATCTCAATTGTGATGTAAATGCGTACGTTTAATCCGCCTACTCTGTTGGGAAAAGTCCGGGAAACATTCGTGTCAGCTCTGTTGTCGTCCTCAAAATCCCACCGCTGTTTAAAGTACAGTTCTGTGCAGATTATTATGGACGCGAGAATATTCATGTGGTAATGGAGGCAGCAGACATGACGACTTCTTATAGAAACATACTTTATAGTGGTTAGTAACAGGAAGATTCTGAAATGTTTGTCAGGTAAAAAGAAAATGCGGAATAAATTTCAATTTCTTCAGTTCATTCCACCACTTTTTCTATTTCATCATACGATCTAATGGCTATCATCTGCAATTGAATGCAGGTAGTAGGTTATTGATAATACGATAAAATGACAGGAGTTTGGCCGGCGCCGTGGATCGTGTCCCGGTATGGCTCAGATGGAAAGAGCGCTCAGCGCGCACAGCTAAGAGGTCCCGTGTTCGATTCCCGGTGCCGGAACGAATTTTTCTCAAATTAATAGATATTTAAAGTATGACTACTTATAGTAATTGATTATTCAATGAGGATGGCGAGACCATATGTAAGAATATATATGTATTTATGCAATTGAATCGGTTATTTCGAAAACGTAACATGTAATTTACAGTTCTGCGCAAACTTCGTCCGTAGCATATATTACATTAATCTAACTAAAAGTCTGTTTTTATTCATTTCTATAGGTGAAATATGCAACTTATTTTATGATTTTTAACAATAATATGTTATGGGAAAGGAAACAAATATAAATGATACTCAGGAGAAAATTAAAGGAAGAATAAATATGGGAAATGCCTATTATTATTCGGTTGAGAAGCTTTTGTCATCCTGTCTGCTTTCAAAAAAACTGAAAGCTGGAATTGATAAAACAGTTATATTACCGGTTGTTTTGTGTGGTTGTGAAACTTTCTCACTTTGAGAGAGAAACAGAGGTTAAGGGTATTTGAGAATAAGGTGCTTAGGAAAATATTTGGAGCTAAGAGGGATGAAGTTACAAGAGAATGAAGAAAGTTACACAACGCAGAACTGCACACATTGTATTCTTCACCTGACTTAATTAGGAACATTAAATCCAGACGTTTAAGATGGGCAGGGCATGTATCACCTACAGGCGAATCCAAAAATTCATATATAGTGTTAGTTGGAAGGCCGGAGGGAGAAAGACTTTTGATGTGACCGAGACGTAAATGGGACGATAGTATAAAAATGGATTTGAGGGAGGTGGGCTATGATGGTAGAGATTGAGTTAATCTTGCTCAGGATACGGACCGATGGCGGGCTTATGTGAGGGCGGCAATGAACCTCCGGGTTCCTTAAAAGCAATTTGTAAGTAAGTAAAGAAAGGATAAAGAGCCCTTTGGTTGATAAGTAACATGCGCTAAAATGTCAAATGTTATGTTTTCGAAATAACCGATTCAATTAAAATGTAGTATGAAAAAATATAGGATTAGGGGCCAACATAATCGTCGCTATCGCAACTGGATTCACTGTTCAGGCTCTATCTTCCTCCATAAAACTGTTCTCTACATTTTCTTTGACTTTCCAAGTGATCCAGAGTCTCTTTGAATTTTATCGCGTTTGTGACTCAAGCGCTGGTACAGTATTATGATCTTCTATCCAGTGCGATTTGGTTTATTTGAAGTAGCAGTTTCTAATCTCGTCTATTTTCGTGACACACATTGAATGATTTTGGCACCATGTACTCAATGCGAACAATGACGTATTCTGCACCAAAAATAGTTTTATAGACATTTTAAGATGTCTAATCTGAGCCGTTATGGAAATAGAAGAAAGAGACATGATTTTTCCCTCCTCTTGAAAAGTATTCAGAAAAAACCTGCAGTTCTTAAAGTATAGGAATTAGCCTACTTTGTTGATTTAACGTAATCCGAGCCGTTAGGAATTGAGGAAAAAATAATATAACTCTTTTCTCAAAAATTTATTATTATTTTTTTTGTGAAAATTTCAATATTGTGAAAATTATTTGCTCCTTAGGAATAATTTAGAAACAAATAGGACCACACTAGGACCACAATGGATTGCACTTTGTCATGAACAAGTAGGGCCTACCTGTTTTCATATGTTGTAAAGACAATCATCGTGTTTTTTCCTCATGCTCGGCTTTCTTTCGTAGGAATGTTGATTGTTGCTTCATGGACATTATACAACATGTGAGCCGTTCAGAGCAGAAGTGGTCTAAGTCAAAATTGGGTAATAAGGTTTAGAGTAAAAATTCTGTAAAAATACAGCCCAAAGTAGCAATTAATATGTCCTTCGTGTTGTCCACTGACTACTAATAGTTTAAATAAATTGAATATTAATTGCTACTTTGCGCTGTATTTTACAGAATGTTTACTTTAACCCTCACTACCCATTTTTGACTTACACCACTTCTGCTCACAACAGCTCATACATAATTAGAATCGCGTAATACTTTTAATAGTATCGATTTTCTTAAGTAGAAATGCAATAATAAAAAATATACGAAAAGCTGTAAGATGGGAATTTGTATACAATTTACTATCTACTTCTACTTTACCACATATTTGACAATAGTAATAATAATAATAATAATCATCATCATCATCATCCTTCACGAATTAGGCCTCTGTAGACCTGTTTCGGCCCCATCTAGCAGTCTTCTTAAAGATCTTCCTGGTCGACGATGTCCTCTAGGTTTATATTGCATCATAATTTTTGGAATTCTTGAATTTTCCATTCTTCTAATAATAATAATAATAATAATAATAATAATAATAATAATAATAATAATAATAATAATGTCTTATTAGGACTACAGAAGCTAACGTTTATCATCGACAAAGGAAATTAAATTATCTTTTTAATTGTATGAATGCTAAATGATTTCCTTATTGTACGGTATGTCTTGTAAACAAAAATTGAAGCAAATGAACTGAAGCTAGGAATGTCGTCAATAACATGATTAAGAGCAGAACTGTATTCGTGCGACTTGTAAAACCTATAAAGGGAAATAATGCGTCATATTCACGATACTGATTTTTTGTTCTATGTTTACTAAATAATGTAAGCACAGTTTCGTGTCAGTAACAAAATTAGGTGACGCGTAACACATCGCTATCACACTGCACCATTTCAGTCCATGTAATACAAATGAATTTTAATGGAAAAAATTAGTTCCGTGCGGAAAAAAAGTAGTCCCGTGCTTTATCAGAATGTTACAGAAACCACAAAAATTTAATCAATTAGGTTTCACCAATCGTCGCACAAAATAAAAAATGGAATAGTGAAACTTGTGAAATGTCTGGAATTCACCAATAGAGAAGGATGATATATAAATGGTATTTCCATGTATATCTAACCTAGCAGAAGAGAGTTCGAATCACAATCATTGCTGAAATAGGACGTCAGTAATGCTGCAACTGTGTAGTTATTATTATTCTTGAAAATCACGCCTTCTGTGGCGTTTATGTCTTCATTTAGTCATGATAATATTGCAATATACATGAGTGTGACAATATTACTGTATACTGACTACATGAATGATGTTATAAGCGTTACAACAGCTGAATTGATGGGAAATGTCGGCATATTCTGGTTTGCCTCATAAATTACCTGCAACAGCATTATTGATAACTCACTTGGAAATCAATAATGATTTAAGACAGAATGCTTTTATCGGGCAATATATTATAAATCTATTTAGACCTCATCACATCATATTATTCAAAGAAGTTATAGGAAATGTTTCTCTGACTGCTTTCAGAAGAAACTGCATCAAATTTAAAGACCGGTGTGCAATTATGTACTTTATTAGTTGTGACAAACTCAGTTTTTCACAATATAATGCTGTCGAGACGTGTAAAATATATTTTAGATTCTTTCCCTAAACTTAAAAATATTTTCAATATTTGTTTTCTTGTTATTATTCTGCTACTAGCAATCCGCTTCTTTTTCTTATTCTCAGAATATTCTTCTTTCTTATTACTTATTCTTCTTTTACTTCACTTCTACTCCATAGTTTTGTTCCTCTTCTTCTGTTGCTACTTGTTCACCTTCTGTCTCCTCGTCGTCCTATCTTCGTCATTATTCCTTCTTCTGTCTCTTCTTCCCTGAGTCTCTTAAAGATCTCCTCCTCTTTCGGCAATTTTAAATTTCGTGTTCTCCAATCATGGATTAGAATTAGATTAACGTGTACTTAGTTTGAACATATTTAAGTTAATTGTTAATTCTAACATGTTGATATATTACTTCATATTTGTGAAAGTTCGTGGTCTAATTCCCAAAATCGGTCGTTCTAACCTGTCTAACATTGCATTTCTTAGTTGTTTCAGGAATGTTAGTGACGACTTTATTTAAAATAAGTCACTGTCGAGACATCTCATTACTTCTTGACGCTGTAGGCTATATAACATTTATAATTTAAAGATTTCGATTGATGATGGACAGGTGGATGGGTAGTTGGGTGAGTGGTTGGATGAATGGATGGGTGAATGGATTAATGAGTCAGTAAGTTAAGAAGTAATTATTCAAGTAAATCGATAAATAAAACATAAAAAATAGTTTTGTAAGAAAATACTGAGTTGTTTTCGATCCCTGATAACGAAATTTGAATGACGTCATGTGCGTCAGGAATCACACTGACAGCTGAATTGCGGCGAGAGGTGACAGACCAGTAGTGAGTGATTTCATAATCAGAGTCCACGGTGTATCATAGTAGCAATGTCCAAGAAAATCGAGCCTTTTTAGGAAGAGTAACAACTCTTTCCGATGTCAAGTACAGTTACGTGAAAATCATAGGAGCCTGCAAAAAACATGGTTTCGTTATTTTCAAGAAAGGCATTTTGTGTGTACCTAGTAAGACTGGTAAAGCTCGGATGGGAATTCCAGAGTGCAAAAAGCAAGCAAATCCACCTCCCCACCCGTCACAATTCGCCGCACCCCACGAGATGTTACAAATTAATTCTAATCGAGCTTTACCAATCTTATTGAGTACACAGAAGATGCCTTCCTTGGAAATAACGAAACCTCGTTTATTGCAGGCTTCTTTTATTTTCACTTAACTGTACTTGGCATCGGAAAGAGTTGTTATGTGCCTCTCCCAAAAAGGCTCGATTTTCTAGGGAATTTCTGCTGTGAGTCGCCGTTTACTCTGACTATGAGATCACTCACTACTGGTCTGTCTCCTCGTGTCACAGTTCAGCTATCGTGTCACTCCTGACGCACATGATGTCATTCAAATTCTTATCAGAGATCGGAAACAACCCTATATATTCAACATTGTCTTACAATGAAAATTTATCCATTTAACGATCGAAAATGTGATATTTCACGAAGGATAATTCGCATGTGTTGTAATAAACTAAATGCAAATTCTCAATAATAAACATTTTTTTTTCCAATGTTACAGCGTTTTATATTTATAGTAAATGACGAATATGGTGCCTGCAACTTGGAAAGCAGAACAACGATTATTAATGTCTCACGCTTATTGGAAGATGATGAGTTGGTAAGAGGCTTTTTAATTTAAATATCCATTGACAGTATATGGCATAAAACATAATTAATATAAGACAAACAAATTGTATTAACCATTCAACGCTACCCCGCTACCCATACTTGGATTCATAATAGTCTTCATTCCGAAACTCCAATAAACTAATGTATTGCACTCTTTCGAATGCAAAATTTTAATCTGACCAACAGTTTCATTCATTGAGAGAATCGGTAAGTTCGATAGAATTCATGGCGCGTTTTACGAGCTAAGTGGAATTTATAATTGAATCAGAGTTGAAATTGGCATACCTGTGGTTACAGATTGCTACTTGACATATTATGATACATCGAAAAAAGTATTCTCAAAATCTGAATCAAGTTTTTCTTGCGATTGTGGGTAATTTCACATACCTTGATTGTGATGTCTCTTACAGCAGAATTAATGATATGGGAAAGAAAATAAAAAAGTGTAAATTATTTTTCAGAACAACAGAGTAGCCTACTAAAAATCGAAGTCAGAAAAGACAATTCTCTGAAATTTTGCAACGTTATAAGAGCCACTTTCCTCTTGTACAGTATGAAGCATGGACAATCGAAAAGAAAGAATAAAAATATATTCAGCAGGTATGAAATTCGTGAGATGTATGGAAGGATCAAGAAACAAGAAAAAAATCAGAAGAGCTGAACATTTATACTACAAATGACAATTGTAGGCTTATTCCTTAATCAATTCAATGTTAACTTCAACAATTATTATAATTTTTATTATTAAGAGAACTGACGACAGAAAAAGTGGAATGAGTATGTCGGAAAACTCCCGATTACAGTAGAGCCCCAATTATCCGTCACCCTATTAACCGATTGGCGGATTATCCGACTGTCTATTTCTCGCTCTTCTTTTTCTTCAGAAATAAATAACTTATATGAAGTACTGTTTTGTGCAAGTAGGTTCTACATGTTTTTGCTAGAGAGTGTTATTACAAGCCTTTATCGTTACACAACATTGTCTACTGTTCAAATTGCCGTTCTATAAAACAACATGTATATCAAATGTCTTCCACGGATGATAACAAAAAACGTGTTGTGCTAAGTACCGAAAAAAAAAAATGGAAATAATTGAATGGTTTGAGAAAGAGAAACTTTGGCTCATCTCGCATCAGAATACGAGATTGGAGTTACAACTGCGCGATTTAATAAAAAAAACAAGGATAACGTGTAAAAAATTATGTAAATCTACAACATGAGACCTCCTGTATTCCTATCTTTCCTGAGACAATCATTACAAAGGGATTCCTTGCTCTTTAAAAACCCGTCGTTGACAACCAGACTTAAATTAGTGGACTTCTAATCCACTACCTAGCGAGTTAAATACAGGATCATAGAGGAAATAACGAAACATTTCATTGTACGGATTATCCGATTTTTTCGATCAAGCGTTCAGTCCATCCCCTTCATTACCACGGATAATAGAGGTTCTACTGTATCTACTAACATTGTGCGACTTTACATTTCATAAAAATAAACTTCAGTCGACCGATGAAAATACGGAAAGAAGTCAGGAGGGTTCAAGGGCCCACTCCATGAAGATATTGAACAAGAATTCCGAGTAATAAGCGGAAGAATCAGAGTTTTCCAATTTTGTGTTAAGATATGATATACCGAACACTGAGAAATATTTACAGAGTAGCCCACTGTATTGGATCCATTATTGACAAATTTGTTTTAACTTATGTGTATGTCTCTGCCATTACATTTAATATCGTTCCCTTGGCTCATTCCGCTTTCATACTTCACACTTGTGAGGAGTAGTGTAGGGATTTGAAGACCTGTGATTATGACTATAGTTCCAAAATCACAATTCCGAGAAATCGCCATCTCCGATCGATATGTGACTCGTAGCCATGGCGAATGATGTACGTACAAGTGACAGCTCCGGAATCCAGACAACTACAAGTCAGAAGATTAACTTGAAAGATAACATAACTGGGATCTAATTAATTTTCGTCCCACTCAAAAGGTTAACGTCGGCAGCTCTTTGATATCAAGCTACAGTGCACTCGCTATATTTTTCCAAGAATGATTCACGCAGTTCAGAGCGTGTCTGTTTATACTCTGTGCGCTAACTGGTATTGTTAATAATAAGACATGACATCCATATATCTATTTGCAAAAGAGCAATAAACATAATATCTGTCGGCTCGGCTCGTGATGGAAAATATTCAAAATTGCCAAGAATCGTCCGAAAAAAAATCACACTGTGATAAAATCGCTATTATATGTCACAGCGATTTTTCACAGTTCGGAGCAGTAACCCTGTCACACCCCACCTCTAGTGAGGAGTATAAAAAATTATTAAACATACATAAATAGCGAGGCTTTCTGTTCATTTTGTCAGCATTGTCACAGTGATTTTTCCGGAACTGTGACAACAAAACGCTGTCAAAGCCCATCTCTAGCGAGGAGTATGACAAAATAATAGACATACATAAATATCGAGATTCTCTGTTCATCTTGTCGGCATTCTGCAAGACAACTACTTTAAGGGGTTAGGTACAGCTTACAGCGGTTTGTAAATATTCAACATTTTTTCCCTCCATTACTCTATCTTGTACAATAATGAAAATTGGTATGTGTAAAACACTGTTCTTCTACTATATGAAAAAAATATTTTTATGATTTAAAAAAATTATTTATATATTTTTTTTTAATTCAAAATGATGACAGTTTACTCTGCAGTGATGAAGCGTTTCTCTCATAACATAAACTTATTAACTTTTTCATGTTCTCTCTCTTTAATTTCTGAAACTCATGTTTACAATATCATGCTCTTTCAACTTTTTTTTTTCATGTTGTGTTAGAAGAAAATACTGATAGGCCTATTTGACTATTTTTAAATGAATTTATTTTTTATCAGGCAATCTATCAAAGGTAGAGAAGTGATCTTTCATCATATTGTAGATAAAACATGCATAAATATACATAAAAAATTTCATCACAGAATGTTGGATAGCTCTGCTGTCAAAAAATCTGAAAATTAGAATTTATAAAACAGTTATATTACCGGTTGTTCTGTATGGCTGTGAAACTTGGACTCTCACTTTCAAAGAGGAACAGAGATTAAGAGAATTTGTTTAAGAATAAGATTCTTATGAAAATATTTGGGCCAAGAGGGATGAAGTTACAGGGGAATGGAGAAAGTTACACAACGCAGAACTGCCCGTATTATATTCTGCACCTGACATAATTAGGAACATAAAATCTAGACGTTTGAGATGGGCAGGGCATGTAATACGTATGGACGAATCCAGAAATGCATATAGAGTGTTAGTTGGGAGACCGGAGGGAAAAAGACCTTTGGGGAGGCCGAGACGTAGATGGTAGGATAATATTAAAATGGATTTGAGGGAAATGGGATATGATGATAGAGACTGGATTAATCTTGCACAGGATAGGGACCGATGGCGGGCTTATGTGAGGGCGTAAATGAACCTGCGGGTTCCTTAAAAGCCATTCGTAAGTAAGTAATGTTGGATAGTTTTTTAGTTATGTGGGAAACGCTTCATCACTGCACAGTGAACTGAATTTTGAAAAAAAAAAATGTAAACAATTTTTTTAAATCGTAAAATATATATATATATATTTTTCATATAGCAGAAGGACAGTGTTTTACACATACTAATTTTCATTATTGTACAAGATAAAGTAATAGAGGAAAAATGTTGAATATTTCCAAAATTTTACTCTTGTAAGCTGTACCTAACCTCTTAAGACAATATGCCTAGACGGAAAATAATATAAAAGATCATATAACTCTGTGTGAGAGAAATAAGTCTCCAATTCCTTTTCGGGAATAGAACTAGTGTCCGTTGAACTCACAGCTAGAAATGCTGCTATCTGATCTACGGAGGAGGATTCTATACAATACAAAGTACATACATTTCATGGAAACATTTTAGACACAATAGATCCCTCTATATTCCGCACGTGAGCGACTGCATTTAAAAATAAGTAGATGTCTTAGATTTTTCGGTGGAGTGTACTTGATTAGTACCCACAGTAAGAGGGTAGTGTTAATGTTTGTTCGTATGCAAAAGGACAGGTACGTCGTAAAATACAATTATTTCAACGCGGTAAAGATGATGCGATAAGTGATCAGCGGACACACGTATAATATAATTGCCTATGTGTTTGAAATAAGCAACACACCACGGGCGGCGCTGGTGCTCGTGTGTGGGTAAAAGCTCACGTGAGTGCTTCTGGATAATTACTAACCATATCTATGTGTTATAGTGCTGATTCCAATCACGGATTCGAGTGAACGAAGGCCCGTAGTGATTGGGAACCCCTTCTTGTTCTCTCTAATTATTTTTTACCCTTGTTGATGGAATGAGTTGCCCACGACCGAGTTGATTATCTGAGCTTATTTAGCTGCATAGATAGCACCCAAAATTAATAACTTTACCCGTGTGTGAGGGCTTGTAATACTGGCTGCAATGCTAGCAGTTCAACAGCGGGGAACGGCTAGAGATTCCGATCCTAACTTTTTTAACTACTGTGTATCAATTATGATAACTCTTTAATTTAATTGAGTTAGTAAAGATTTCGAGAATGGTGTTCGTGGTGATATTTGTACTAATACGTCAGCAGAAACAAAAGAAAGTGGCAAATAAGCTGGGTATGTGATATTATTACTACATTACTGTCTTCTTCCATCGCAAAAACTCTTCATAACTGTTCTATTCTCAGACTGTCTTCCGTATACTTCCAGGATTTTTCGCTTCTTGTGAACTAGATAATTTTATTTACTGTTCTTGTTGGACCTTCGTTCAATAATGTCTAAGAGTTTAAGTTCACACGCCTTGATTTTAACTTATTGTTAGGCCTATTATATGAATTATAGACAGAAAGCGCTGTAATACTGAAGGAGTTGGATTTCAAGTGTTTCACGAAATAGTAGTTCATGATACAAGTTCCTGAAGTGGGTAGTATGCGTATTTTGACAGGAGTGTAGGTTGTCAAAATACATCTTCACGAATGTGTACCATACAGTGTTTTTTCTTCGATAGCCTCAAATTATTACTTCACGCAAACATTACTTTCTTAACGCACTGGTGTTATTACTTCACGGACACTATAGTACGTCCGCTCAAATGAGAGCCACTTGGAACGTGCGATTGGACACACTTACCGCAGGGAGCAAGTAAGCACGCGATTCTGAACAGGTTCCATGTAAACAACGCTGCGTTGCCATCTCTCCCTTCTGAAAACTGAAGTGAACCTTCGTGTGCGTCTTGTAAATACAGAACTAAAACACGAACACTTCCTATTCAGAGTCCGTTGAGTCACTATTTAAATCAATTACATAAGATTCCAAGCTAGCCTCTAAGAAGCGATAATCACTTTCTTCTGCCTTTAAATGTTCGATATACCCGTACTTTACCCAATGATTTTTATTATTAATGTTAGCCATCACATTTACTATCAAATCACGTACTTCTTGAACAGATTTATTTCCCAATGTATTTTCTGACCGGACATTTCTCTACAGTTCCCACCAAACGAATTCTATGGCTTTGAGACAACAATGGCGGGAGGAGGGGCAGTCGTAGCACAACATGGCCATATTTTGATGATAGTTCAATTACATACATATTTTTTCTATGATGGCTACGTTTTATCTCTTGTAGCAGATGAACTTTGTTGTTGGGTCTGGAGTGGGCAAAGTGATGTTATTAACACGTATAAATGTTTTAATGACATCTATTGTTGATCTAGTGGTAGATAGGGGATTCACAATACGGGAATGGTATGGGGCATTATCCATAATGATGATGATGCATTGAGAAGTTTATTTAATGTTGGAGCTATTTTATTTTGATAAAACTCATACACAGTTCGTTGTAGTAAGTCCGTTACGAAACCATCGATTTTACGAAATTCTTCTTTCATATTTCGATCGACGTTTTCTTTTGTTGATTTACCTTCTCCAGAGATAATTCTCTTTATTGTTGCACGAGGCACTCCTATAGCAGCACTGGTACATTTCAGTGGTGTCCGGCACTTACCCGCTCAGTCTTTGAAACACGTATAAATATTAATAACTGTTCTTGTACAATCTTACCACGTTCTAATAGCGATTGTGTGGCTTTAAGTCTACGACTATTGTTCTTATCCGTTTCCCAAGGACGTCACATTATAAATACAATCACAATGTATGGAACATAAAAGCCACAATATACACTTACGATCTTCTGCCATGTTCTCAGCTAACTGTATTATACTTGCGTGCTCGTCTGAAACCGAATACTATATGAACTTGTTCTCGGAGCACCGACTTAGATCTGTCAACAGCGCTGGCGTACCAACAACCAGCTTCAAGACTGAAACACCTGACGCCTCCCGCTCAAGGTAGGTGCAAGTGGCTCTCATCTGAACGGACGTACTATATGCTCACTTCACGAATTGATGTTGAAAAGGTTCACTTCACAAACTGCTAACAGTGCGTGAAGTGAGCATAGTGTGCGTAGAAAAAATATATATTTTTTTAGCATTACTGTTATGGAAAGTTGTTTTTGACTATTACACTTTTACTACTTCATACTACTTTTGACCAATAAAACGGCACGAAAGAACGTGTTTCAACCAATGATGGCTCCTTATCGCTATAATTTTAAGACTTCCCTAGCATTTGTTCCTTTTTATCACTTTCCTAGCATTTATTTCTTTGTTTTCCAACATTTCAAAATGAAAATTCTTTATGGTACTATAAAAACATGATTTGCGGTCGTCATTTGTTTCCCGCATAGATAGTAAACTGAAAATGGCGGCTCCGCTCAAACGTTTTGGTGAAGCTAACATTAGTGAAATAGAATTTTAGTAAGTCAATTAATATTTTATTGTATTAGAGTACTTTATTTCTCCTAATCTTTATATACTTTCTTCTAATCTTGTAATAGCCAACTAAATCCCACTCTTTCTCTAGATAAATCAAAACCTCCAGTGAGATTACTGTTTATAATATAATTCCTCTATTAGACCATTCGCTTTTAATTGTGTTTGCTGGTGTAAAGCGTTTTCTTAGAAACTAATCAGAGGATTTTTCTCCAATAAAATATTTGGATAATCCTAATAAATTAGGGCCTAACAAAACAAAAATTTTAAGAAACTTAAATTGGTAGTTATTTCAAAAGCAAAATAATTGAGGAGTGTTTTTTCAAAAGTCGATAAACGCCGAAATTGTCAAAATTGAGTTTTGGTGGTTACATGTCAACATTATGTTATTCTTATCCCTGTGAAATCATTTTTGGCGGAAGTTTATTATTGCTGCAGTTACAAGGCAATGAAACATGTGATATTTTGCAACACTCGATATTCGCTCTCGATCATTTAAAGCAAAGGTCTATAGACACCAACTACATTATAGGCAGAATAGAATACGCAACATACGACTAGATAGTATTTTATTTAGGTCAAAAATGTAGAATATAATAGTAGAAGAGTAAGTTACTAGCTACTTATAGCGCAGCAAGCTAGTAAAATCCTTGTGAGCGGAGACGATAATGGATCCTAAAGTGGCTCGATTTATACTACGAGAACGAAACCTAGTTTTAAATATTATTAATGAAACTAATTCTAATAAGATATTAAAATGTTAAAAAAAATGTGTAAGAATGAAAATAATGCTATAAGAGTAAATAGATTAATTTTTTATTATTACTTTTCTTGGCCTCTAAAATTACAACTGAACGATTGATGACTTAAAGACAATCAAACAATGTAGGCCTTTTGCTGTCAATGACGGACAACTTCATTGGAGATCAAGGTAAAGATGAGATACTAATATCAGACCTGTATCCAGGAAATAATGAACAGAGATACTTTGCCAAAGAAGACTTTAGTCACTAAGGAGAAGAAGAGTATCTTGAGCTTCATGAAGTATTTTGAAATACCAACATTATCTAAAGAATTTTACAAAGATATTACTGGAAATTCATATTAAATTGATTGTCTGATTGGATAAAACGGAATGTCCAAGCACCTATGTTTTCAGAAAATCCATAACAATTTTCCGTTATTCACAATATGAATTTTTTATTGGTTCTCACAGTTACTTGGAGAATCTTAATATTTTAGGCACAAATTTACGTGTGGACTTCAGAAAAGGAATATATTTCAGGTTATTTTTTTTAGCAAATATGGACTTTATTCCTGTTTTATGAGTGATTCAGTTATTTATTTATTTATTTATTTATTTATTTATTTATTTATTTATTTATTTATTTATTTATTTATTTATTTATTTATTTATTTATTTATTTATTTATTTATTTATTTATTTATTTATTTATTTACTTATTTATTTACCTATTTATTTATTTACCTATTTATTTATTTCTATAACAGGGCAAAGCCCCGAATTACAATAGACAGTATAGATATTTGTTTAAAAACATAGAATTGCATATAACAAGAAAAGAGAGATAAAACAGAAACAAATGCAAGATACAAGTGTAATCACAAATTAAAAATGAAAAAAAAGAAACACATAGATACTACCTAAATAAAAGACACAGATATAGATATAAATGAAAAATACCAAATAAAAATAAATTAAAAAGAGTTAAGTATAGATATCATAGCCAAAAATGTAAAATGTAGCTATAATTGGCAAATTACAGTGTAAATATAACACTGTGTTAATAAATTCAATACCGGTATACAGTATTATATAGTAGGCTTAATTTATTTATTTAAGAAATTCACATGTGTTCCAATTAGTAGGATATCTGATTATAACTATAACTAACTTGCAACTGGAATTTAACATATCATGAAACTATTGCTGTATATAACTTTTTCTTGTACATATTGTACGATAACAAGAAATCTAAATTCTGTTTATTTGATAGATGATTGTTAGTTCGAAGCATTAATAAAAGTGGAGACATTTTATGAGATTGTGTTTTTGATGTCTGTAAACAAAAGAGAGATCGTTTTCTCAAATTTGATTTAACAATATTGAAATTAATTAGCTGTAGAAGATCAGGGTTGTCTATTAAACCATTTATGGGTTCGAACAAATGTATTTGTTGTTCTCTATCCTTCGACTACTGAGAGATAGTACATTGAATTCAACTGTTATGTAAAGGCGAAAAATTAATAAAAGATAGATTAAAATATTGTAATATAAGTCAAATATAAATTTAAAAAAAGTATGAGCAAAAAAAGCGATTTGAGAATACAGAAAAAACTTAATATTTAAATATTGACAAACTTGTCATGTTTTAATATCAGCGACTTAAAAAAAGCAGTAAGTTTCATACTCTCATATTTTATTTAGAAATCTAAATTTTAAAATGTTCATTACGTAGTAGCATTAGTACCTTAATACACAATATGATAATAAAAGAATAAAATATTTGGGGTTAATAGTTTTTGATCATATAAAAAACATATTTTCTGAAACATTTAGTGTTTGAGGAGTTTTGAAAAAACGCTCCACAATTACGTAAATCCTTTAAAATCTCGAACTAAAGATATATAATATATGCAGGATATGTGACCCAGTTCATCAGGATAAATGGGCATAAATCCAATGCCTTTCATCTGTCATTTCTCGTCCACGTTGAATTTCAACGCTGAATAACTTCTACAAATGAAATCGTAGTTAGATAATTATAATACGAATATAGTAGGAGAGAAGGGGACACAATTGAACAGTTTGTCTATTAAATTTCTTATTCATATATATCATAATTTTTTAACTTTAAATGACACAGAATTATGACATTTCTTAATAAACATTTCAGAATGTTATATTTGCAGAAATTTCATAGGCCTATATCTAAAACGTAAATTAAGTCAGAGCAAAGTTTTGTAACATGTTCATAACTGCATCATGTATGGGTTAGCTTTGAACAGGTTTGGGACACTTTTGAGCAATGTCCAAATTATCTGTTAAAGAACATAAGTAACGCTCAAGAATGTCATGTAAAGAACATTAATATGGTTACATTATGTTTTTCCTTGAAACTACTGAAGTCTACATCAAAGTGTTTCATTGTCATACTGCGAGCACTTACTCCTGAATTCTCCGGTTGCGTGAATTTCATGACAATATCACTTTTCTCTGTCTTACTCTTTTAAGATAATATGTAAAGTTCCACATTTGTTGAAATCTGACATTGTCCATCTACCTGTTCCACTTGTCCAACATAGGAACTTTAATTTCCTTTGTTGCATATTACGTCAAAAAAAAAATCCTCGGTGTAACCATTACTTTCTACGGCTACTACGTATATCTTGTAGAGTTCCACATAAACCTGACATTGTAGATATAGCTGTTGACAGACTGGTGTTCTCAGGTTTTCTCATTCTGAGTTATCATGTATCTTCATGAAGCCCTAAAGTCAGTCAATTCAGCAATTCTGTTATTATTCCATGCTTCGGCATACTTGCAAGCTAAATGATGAGCATAATCTTATGCTAATTGCCGTATATTTGTGTGAGTCATGCCATAATTGATATTAGTACATTTAAAAATATAATTAGCTAATTGGGACTCTAGCTCCTCAGTGAACACTTGTTGGCTCGTGTATCGCGAGCTATATTTTCCACCTACTATGACATCGACTTCTTAAACTTCTTCATTTTGTAAAATAATGACATGTGAGACAGGTCATTCTTTGAAACTTCAGCCATTAATGAGGGATTTCCTTCACTGGCAGATCTTGTTGGAGTAACGGTTAGCATGCCTGACCGTGAAACGAGCGGGCCCAGGTTCAAATTCTGGTTGGTACAAGTTGAGGTTTTTTCCGGAGTTTTCCCTCAAGCCATTGAAAGCAAATGTTGGGTAACTTTCGACTCTGGACCCTGAGCTCATCTCGCTGGCATTATCACCTTCATATCATTCAGATGGTAGATAACCGTAGCAAATGATAAAGCAAATAAATTAAATCATGACCTTCTTTCCATACTTCCCAGAAGAGCAATAGTCTCATCCCACATATAGGCCTATATGTAGCCCTTTAGTAGGATTCCCCAAGTAATATTTTCTTCTTTTGCTCATCTCTGACAATTCCTTTCTTATGCACACAACTTCATCTTCCATATTATGCAAAAATTTGGTTAATACTTTATGTACAAAATACAATCTATATGCTTGTCAGACGAGACGTGCAGTGATGTAAAAATAAAATTCTGTACGCGCAAAAGCACGGCATTTAGCACATGTTTTAGGCAGCGGCAGTGGACATAAAACTACAATAGCCCTTTTTATTATCATTAATAAGAACCACTTCGGTAACGTATTGGCGCTTGGAACAATCGTCAAAATATGGCACATGGCACTCAGAACATGACGCAATCAAAAAACAAATTTCCCCCAAAATTGGCACTTAGAACGTTTGACATTTCCACCCTTTATATAATGTTCACTATATGTATACACATTACGTATAGAGATAAAAGTAAGTTACTCCTAATTGTTATCAGATACGTATTGTAATAAATTGAACCCTTTTATTTGAAGTAAAATAAACTAATTTTTACATGAAGTGTGATGTTGAGGAGCTCCTTGTGTGAATAGAAAAACTTCCTGCTATTTACAATTTTAACTTGAAGGATCACAGCAACTTTGTGTTTGATAAGGACTTGTTTGTTGCAGTGTGTGTTGAACACATTTGAAACACCAACAAACATTTTGTTTCGAGCAGCCTGAAGCAGTGTGTTTGCCGCAGTGTGGGCCTGGTGTAACAGTACAGACAACTGTCAGTTGAGTTTCACCTTGGGTATTTTATTTCCTCATTACCACCATAATCTTCAACTCTCTCTTATTACTATTTAAAATCATCCACACCTCCACACCCTCTTACCTAGCATCTCGTTTTGTTTACCTTTCACTACCTCGAACCCGGAACATGTACCTTCTCTCTATTCCTCTGCACAGAACATCCTTCTACTCATCATCTTTCAGCATATCTATTCCACGCCTCTGGAATTCTCTCCCTGACCACGTCAGAGACTGTCGGATAATATCAAAATTCAAATTTAAATTAAAAAATCACATTCTAGTTCGTGGAATTGTTTGTTGAACACATGTCAGGTTGCGCAACTTCACCTTAACCCATGACATATAGTAAATATTGTAACTATGCTGTTGTAAAATTGAAAATTAATATGTAATGTATTTATTATTATTATTATTATTATTATTATTATTATTATTATTATTATTATTATTAGTATTAGTATTATTATTACTATTGCTACTACTATTATTATTATTATTATTATTATTATTATTATTATTATTATTAATATTATTATTGTCAGTTATCAATATCATCATTGCTATCTCTGTTTTCTTTCTTTTCGTTGTATTAGCTCGATGAGAGCACTATAATGTACTTTTGACTCTGTTGACCCTCTATAGGGCTTTAACTTAATTTGTATCATTTTCATCAGTGTTTGTATTTCTTTTTTGTATTTATATGTGCTATCTGGTAGGATGGAAGAGAAGGCCTTATGGCCTTAATCCTGTCAGATTAAATAAATTATAATATATAATCGGTGGGTAAAAGGATCCCATTTATTATTATTATTATTATTATTATTATTATTATTATTATTATTATTATTATTATTATTAGTAGTAGTAGCAGTAGCAGCAGTAGTAGTAGTTTTTTAAGAAAATTAGTGCTTTTGTTAGAATAACGTAACAGTAAATGCTTAAGGCACAGCAGTACATGAGATAAGATGCTTTTACCAAGACGCTGTGGAATTTAATACCATATAAATAACTTATTCACTCTACAATTAGGAATAACTTCTTCGCCTAACTATCTCTCGGTGAGTTTTAATTTCTTGTCCTCTTATCACAGCCTGGCTACTCGTTCTAAAAATGACCCTTTATTATCTGTGCCTTACCATAAAACAGCTCACTATTCTTCCTCTTTCACAGTATCAGCCATTCGTTTCTGAAACTCCCTACCCAGCTCCCTCATGAATTGTCGAACGATATTGCAATTTCAAAGTAAATTGTTTAAACATGTGACCAGTATTCATGTTTAATTCTCCTGTGTGTTTGTGTGTTTGTGCGTGCGTGCGCGCGTGCGCGTGTGTGTGTGTGATAATTTACATTTGAATTTGTTATTCTTGTAATTTGTAATATTGGTTCACTTACCGCTTGCACATTCATTGAATGTAACTTCTGGCCTTATATTATTTTGTAATTATTATTTAGTATGTTTGCATTATTTTACTCAACTTGTGCTTTTGTGATTTATTTTTTTATTAGTGTTCTTTAAATATTAGTGTGTAAAATTGTATCAGCTTCTTTTGTTTCCGGCTAAGTGGAAGGGAAGGCCTAATGTCCTTAACTTTGCCAGAATAAATTATTATTATTATTATTATTATTATTATTATTATTATTATTATTAATACAAAGTATGTCGTAAATATATGTATGTTTAAATGTACTGAAATCCAGCTTATTTTGGCCTGTAACAAAACAACTGTGTTTATTGAAAACAAAAACAAGGTACTGAGAGAAATATAATTATCATAAATCCGTCACACATATATGAAGATGAGGTAGAATGACATGTTCCTAAATAGAATGTCTTGTTCTGTAATCTGTTATTGATAGTAACTTCAGAAAGCAATATTTTCCCAGGGTGATTCGTCTTTTCAAACAGATTTATTACGATAAATAAAGCAATCTCTCACTTGGGCTTTCCCAGGGAGTCCTGTTAACATGATTCTGAAGCTCTCCGTTCTAATTTCAAGAGCTCACCCCGCCCCTTTTCCAAGGACAGACAGCAGCATTCCTCGGCGAAATAATTCTGAACCTTAGTCCTTAGTGGTTATGAATTTACGACTGATAGTTCTTTAGATACCCATCCTTTTGATCTCACGCTACATCCTCGCGAATATGATTTGGCGAGGAGCTCACGCTTGACTGCATTTTGAAGAGTTGTGTTGTCACTCCGGTCTTGCCTTCAAAGATATTACGTTCTACCTTGGCAAAAGATTTAACTGAATCGATAATTCTTCCCGACTGGTTTACTTCGCTCTGCCCACTCATTTCAGACTGCAGCTTATTGTGTTCATAACAATTGACGCTATTACGTCGATCCATATCTGTGCTAGAAGTATTTTTCTTTCCTTTTTACGGCATACGCTTACCTCATCTTAATTCCACTTAATTAGATATCTAACGTCGCTTTAATTTTAACGAACTTTAAATGTTACAGTATAGAAAATGCATACCGACCCTCTGACTGGCATGACACCTCACTCTTTATAAATCAGTTTTATTTTCACTGATAAATATATTTTTGCTCTTAATAACTACGAGTAAATAATTTAAGGTGACTTTGAAAAGTTCAGAAAACGACAAAAACTATTTGAAAAGAATATGACAAATTCTGTGCTTCTACACACACAGATTTTGAATTCTATTTACGGAGGGAACACTACGATCAAGCACTGCGACCGTATAAGATCTATTGAGTTAATTCTAAAGTTAGGCGCATCTTCAACTCACACTAGCTTACTATACTAAGGTTCGTTGCATATCCAGGTTTCGAGTAGGCAACATTACTCTTTCTTACGCCAGCCCTCGCCCTCATGCTTCACCAGCCGGCTTTCGGGGAATGCTATGAAGACAGAATGGAGAGATGTTGACAGAAAGATGTAGGTACCTAATATAGGGAAGTGGGAAAAACCCCAACTGCGATCTTAACCGCCACAAGTGCCACTTCATATTTCCCAGTCCTGATCGGGACTCAAATCCGAACCGCCTGCGCGACAGGCTGAAGGTCTGACCAATCACCTCGCCGTTCATCCACACTGATAAACAGATAGACATATACACACAACAGAAAAGAAGAAAAACATTTCTTGATTGAATGAAATAAATAAATGAAGCTCCTTGTTTTTAACAAGTTGCCCTGAGACAAAGCTGACATGGTCAATCATTTAAGACAATAATAATAATAATAATAATAATAATAATAATAATAATAATAATAATAATAATAATAATAATTTATTGCCAGAACAAAGATACGCATTGATTTTTTTATACAAGAATTCTCTAGCACCCCTAGAAAGAGTAAGTTACGAAATACAATAAAATAAATATAATAAATATATGTTCATTTAATGTTTAGGTCTACATTATATGACATGCTGTTTTTCTTTTAATTTAAATACTTTTAAATATATTATGATTCAATTTAATATTCTCGCCAAATGAAATGAAGTATTGTTTGTTGAGGCCAAAGTTATTAAATAAATTTACGGTATTATGATAGATAATCTCCATCGCACCAAAGAGTAAACCTTGTACAATGTATATGAAATTAGAGAACTCAGCTGAAAAAAGGAATGTAAATTATATACCGTAAGCTGTTTTCGCTTTTTTTATCAAATGCCACAGTGTTTACAAAACGATGCATGCCATTGGTATCAACTGCATGAACTTCTTCATAGCATTCGAGCACTTTTTTTTTTCTTTTTGCAACAATTTTGTATTTATTCTTATGGTGTCTGGTTAATTGAGGAAAATTAAATGGACAAGAATCAATAGATAAATAAATATATTCCACAAAATATCGTAATATAATGGATAATTAGTTTCTAATTAATTGATATTGGCAATTGTACAATATTTTTTTATTTATTACCTCTGATTGAGATTCTGGCTGATATGTACATCTACAGTATTATCAGGTAGTACGTCTCACTTGATCTTGGAGCAACAGTAACAAATATAAATGACACTCGGGAGGAAATTAAACGCAGAATAAATACGGGAAATGCGTGTTATTATTCGGTTGAGAAGCTTTTATCATCCAGTCTGCTGTCAAAAAATCTGAAAGTTAGAATTTATAAAACAGTTATATTACCGGTTCTTCTGTATGGTTGTGAAACTTGGACTCTCACTCTGAGAGAGGAACATAGGTTAAGGGTGTTTGAGAATAAGGTGCTTAGGAAAATATTTGGGGCTAAGAGGGATGAAGTTACAGGAGAATGGAGAAAGTTACACAACGCAGAACTGCACGCATT
This sequence comes from Periplaneta americana, assembly GCF_040183065.1. NCBI lineage: Eukaryota > Metazoa > Arthropoda > Insecta > Blattodea > Blattidae > Periplaneta > Periplaneta americana. The sequence goes on from NC_091125.1 coordinate 26,812,695, forward strand.
GTATTCTTCACCTGACATAATTATGAACATTAAATCCAGACGTTTGCGATGCGCAGGGCATGTAGCACGTATGGGCGAATCCAGAAATGCATATAGAGTGTTAGTTGGGAGATCGGAGGGAAAAAGACCTTTGGGGAGGCCGAGACGTAGATGGGTGGATAATATTAAAATGGATTTGAAGGAGGTGGGATATGATGATAGAGACTGGATTAATCTTGCACAGGATAGGGACCGATGGCGGGCTTATGTGAGGACGGCAATGAACATTCGGGTTCCTTAAAAGCCATTTGTAAGTAAGTAAGTAAGTAAGTACGTCTCACTTGGCGATGTCAGAGAAATGACAATTTTTGCATAACTTACATCTCAAGTCTGATTAATGAAATATGTTGGAAAGGAACTGGCCACCCTATCTAATATCTCCTGGCTTAGTTGTCTCATGACTATTGCCTTATTGGTGTCACTTACGAGGTTCCACTCAGTCTTCGAACTGCTGACTAAACATGTTTATTTATTTGTACAATACAATGCATTTCCTTTCACGAAAGTCAATTTTTCTTCCTCACAAAATTGTTTGTAGACCTAATTGATAATGTCGACAAAAGCATAAATTAAATACGAAATTAATAGATATTATTAAAGAAAATTAATAATAATACTATTATTACTACTACTACTACTACTACTACTACTACTACTACTACTACTACTACTACTACTACTACTACTAATAATAATAATAATAATAATAATAATAATAATAATACATCACATATTCATTATATGAGGTCTCGCCCACTCATTGACTATTACACGACTACTATGAAGTAACCAGCTCTACGCGCTGAGTGCTCTTTCCAACTGAGCTATACCGGGACACAATCCACGGTGCCGGCCGAACTCCTCTCGTAATGCTTTACGGCCTTACTACCTGCACTTTAGACAATGTAAGTCATGTATGCAGGAGCGCATATTTAAATGACTTTATGGCCATATTCAACATCAGTTTGTGACTCCTGTTAACAGTTAATACATCACATATTCATTATATAATAATAATAATAATAATAATAATAATAATAATAATAATAATAATAATCTGAGGCACGATAGCCCATGAAGGACCATGACTGACCGATTAGCCGCCTGCTGGCCTCACGTACACATGCCGAAGCAGACGATACTCCCAGTAGTTATAGCTGGCTTTCATAACCGGATTTCGCTACCTATCATAGGTCCCCAAGTGCATCACGATAGTGGATGGGCACCGGTCCCGTACACTGGCCGAAATTTCGTGAGGAAATTTCTTCCCCCATGAGAACTCGAGCCAGCGCGCATTCAGTAACGCGAGTCCTAGGCACGATGCCTTAGACCAGGGGTCGTCAGCACAGAGCAAGCTGGGGCTAGCATCTCTTACCCGCAGAAAACGCAGTGCACCAGGTGCACTCCGTAGCTGCTAGCGGGTATGCTATCTCTCCCTGCTGCACGATGGTGCACACGGGACGGCACTGCGTACCCTTTGCACATTTCAGCGAGTGCTGACGACCACTGCCTTAGACCATGACACCACTGCACTGGACAAAGAAATTAATAGAGGGAGGATATTAACATTTTGCAAATTTTGACTGTTATAATGTTGATTTGGCTACAAGTAGAATCAAACTTACACAATCTGAATTTCAATAGAAAAATTTGAAGCAAATAGACAAAGTAGGATTTATACCAATTCGACCATAAAGTACATTAAGAAATATAATGTTTGAAATAATAAAAACATTAAGCATGCCATATAAGTACAGACTCAGTGAAACGTACAGCAGAGTCCGTTAGGTCAGTTTCTGTCAGATGCTTTTCCAATTCACTGTGGGCTAAAGCAAGGAGATGCACTATCACCTTTACTTTTTTCTTTGCTCTAGAGTTTGCCATTAGGAAAGTCCAGGATAACAGAGAGGGTTTGGAATTGAACGGGTTACATCAGCTGCTCGTCTTTGCGGATGACGTGAATATGTTAGGAGAAAATCTACAAACGATTAGGGAAAATACGGGAATTTTACTTAAAGCAAGTAAAGATATAGGTTTGGAAGTAATCCCGAATATATGATTATGTCTCGTGACGAGAATATTGTAGGAAATCGAAATATAAAAATTGGAAATTTATCCTTTGAAGAGGTGGAAAAATTCAAATACCTGGGAGCAACAGTAAAAAATATAAATGATACTCTGGAGGAAATTAAACACAGAATAAATATGGGATATGCCCGTTATTATTCGGTTGAGAAGCTCTTATCATCCAGTCTTCTGTCAAAAAATCTTAAACTTAGAATTTATAAAACAGTTATATTACCGGTTGTTCTTTATAGTTGTGAAACTTGGACTCTCACTTTGAGAGAGGAATATAGGTTAAGGGTGTTTGAGAATAAGGTTCTTAGGAAAATATTTGGGGCTAAGAGGGATGAAGTTACAGGAGAATGGCGAAAGTTACACAACACAGAACTGCACGCATTGTATTCTTCACCTGACATAATTATGAACATTAAATCCAGACGTTTGAGATGAGTAGAGCATGTATCACGTATGGGCGAATCCAGAAATGCATATAGAGTGTTAGTTGGGAGGCCGGAGGGAAAGAGAACTTTGGGGAGGCAGAGACGTAGATGGGAGTATAATATTAAAATGGATTTTAGGGAGGTGGGATATGATGGTAGAGACTGGATTGATCTTGCTCTGGATAGGGACCAATGGCGGGCTTATGTGAGGGCGGCAATGAATCTGCGGGTTCCTTAAAAGCCAGTAAGTAAGTAAGTAAGTAAGTATATAAGTACAAAACCCAGATTCAAATTCTACGAACACCTTTTGAGGATGAAATCACTTTGAATTCTGTTTCAATACACGAATATAGTTAAAAAACAAATAAGAAAATGACAGATGAAGGATTGGTTTATTTATTTATTTTATCTATTATTTAAATTTAAATATACAGAATACAGAATATAATTCCAAATATAAAAATATAAATAAAATAATACAATCAATATAAAAAGGAGATACAGTAATATTAACAAAATCTGAGGACCGAATGAGCAGCGCTCGTGTTCGGTCGCAGTTCAGATATATTATTAATAGGCATATGAGAGACATATAAGAGAAAAGATCTATATATGAAAGTTGTAAATCCGGATGACCTACTGGCGTATACTCGTAAAACAATCCGTTGTATTCTTTTCTTCGTCATTTTTAGTATGTGTTCAGTGTAGTGTCTGTTATAGTAAAATTTATAATTTGACCTAACCATTTATGGTTTATTCCTTTTTTTTTTATACTTGTGTACCGTAAAAAGAAACCTAAGAATTAAATACTTTAATGTATCAGTTCAGTATAATCGTAGTTTTGTTTAATTAATTAACATATATATATATATATATATATATATATATATATATATATATATATTTATTATTCACTTCTTTAACCTTCAGATATGTTTGCATTGTGAATTAATTTAGTTACCGTTATATATACGAGTATATTTGCTTCAATAAGAAGATATGCATATAACACTGAACAACAAGAATTTTGCTCCGACTTAAAACAATGTGTCCGTTATGGTCTGATGTGCGCTGAATCCGAAAATGCATCTCTTTTCTTCGTATCACGTAAGGTTTTTAAGATATACTATGATTTCACTTTTCGATAAGCGCTCCCCATGAAATATCTGGCGCGGATTGGGGGTATAAACCAAAACAAAAGCTAATGTATTTTGTAAGTTCGACTTATTTACGATTTATTATGGTTGTTAGCATGTTATTTTGTATTTCTAATAAAGAAACAGATATTGGTCCCTTCTATTAAGTAAATTTCATATAAGTTCAAAGTGCAATGAACAAACAAGGGTGTGGTTTTCAGTATTTAGGCCTAAAGGAAAACTTTACCAGTTTGATTGAAGGCAAATTAAAAGAGGGCATTTTCATCGGTCCACAAATTCACAAAGTTATTGCTGACCTTTGTTTGAGGAAAAACTTCCCGTTACAGAAAGAATGGCATGGCGCGCTTTCAAAGACTTTTGCTCAAATTTCCTTGGAAATTCTAGGGCAGAGAACTTCATAGAACTTGTTGCGGAAATAATGTTAAGTGCATATGACAAAATGGAGTGTAATATGTCTCTCAAAATACACTTTTTACATTCTCATTTGGATTTCTTTCCTCCTAACTTTGCAGTGGTAAACGACGAGCATGGGGAAAGATTTCATCAAGAAATATCTGAAATGGAAAGGCGACATAAAGGAAGATGATTCATCCAGCATGCTTGCAGACTGTTGTTGGTTCCTTGTAAAATACAGTCCGGGTCTATTATAAAGAGAAGTCATCCAGAAAATTATATTAAATGTAAATTCAAATTCAGAGATTTTTCTCATTATATGCATGAAATATTTTTATTGTTGTTGTATTTTAAACTATGTTACATCATTTTTGTATCCAGTACACATTTCTCAAGTATTGTGAAGAATTTTGAATAGCTAGTATGTTGTAATTTTATCAGTAGCAGCGAAAAATTAAAAACAAATAAGTTTTGTCATAAAAAATTCAATTCATTTTCCCCGGAAAATGGTACGTGATGGGGCAATTTGGATTTTAAATTCAGATTTAGGGCACACATATTAGTAATATTGACCTATTTTTGTTTCGGAGCAAGACAAAAAGTAAAAAATTTGTTGTTCAGTGTAATGAGACCGGAACAGAACAATCTTTGGCCCAACTACTTGGAAACTTGATGATGATGATGATGATGATGATGATGACGATGATGAATACAAAAGAGAAACTTCAGCTTCATAAGATAACAAAGACAATAATTTGACATGTAATAGTAATATACGATACAAGAGCGGTATGTTGACGTTTTCATGTTCGAGGAAAAGATTGAAAAAGCGAAACGTAGTTGAGCTTTTTTAATTTCCGAGAACATGAAAACAAACATTCCACTCGTGTATCGTACATTATTTTGTGCGAAGATCGTTTATTACATACCTGAAAGACGAATTTCTAATTAGTTGCAATGAAATCTCCATCTTGGTTTCTGTTTAATGATGGCAACTTCGGAAAACCAAAATATCTTTCTTCAACAATGTTGCTATAAAATGTTTTCTGTGTTTATTATACTCCAGTAGGCCGTAATATACGTCTTGTCTTTTTTTTCCCTCAGTCTATAAATGCGAACTTAAAACAAACGGTAAGGCTATGTAATGATTTATTTTTCATTTTAATATTTTAACAATATTATTTATATAACATATTGCAGTAATAACATCGGAATGTTGTTGATTTTTTTCACGGCTTCCTTAATGTTACTTGTATCAGGAATGCAATAAGTTTCGTGGAGGAGTAGACTTTACTTAATTTTTTGCAAATATTTAAAAACAATAATTAACATTGCAATTTAGGTGAAATTGCAGTGGTAAGTTTCCAATTTATAATTATTACTATGTTAAACGTCTCTAAAAATAATATGTTAAAAGCCTAAAGCAGTAAAATGAATGTCGCGCTTAAGCGGTAAGAAGAGGGAAATTGTTATGTGTGTTACGTTGGGAATACTGAATGTGGCATTTCACACTTACCGTGTATTGGTTCTGTGCGGAAAACAAGCAAATACGCACGATCTCGCACAAAAAATATTAAAGAATTCGTAGTGAATGTAAAGAGAGTCGAACATCAATTAGATTGCATAAAAAGTGAACGAGTGAATTATAATTTATAATAAAGGAAAAGGATTGAATAATTCACTGTTAACAGTTGTTAAAAATTGTGAAAGTCTCACAATTAAGGGTGGACTGCTATATGGTTAGCAACATGGCTCAAAATTATAACACAATTATTGGAAATGTTAGACGCGTTCCTCAACAAACCGACGAAAGTCCTCATACTAGCCACGTCAAAGTTGGTATTCTCGGTTGTTTTAATGTCAATGAGATGTTACTCGCACGTGGTCGTTTATTTGTTAGGGTCTCGCACAGCACGTTGTTGAGCCGTCCCTTGCACTCACTCTTCCGCGAACCTGAGCACAGAGTTTCCTACAAAATTCGTTCTAAAACTGCAGATTTAGTTACATTGCCAGTGACATTTCATTTTTGTTACTTTCTAGGACAACGATGATTAAATTCACCTTTACAAAACGATTGTACTTTCATTAGGCCCTATTGTAACAAAAAAACGTAATAGTATTTTTATATTATTTATTTATTTATTTATTTATTTATTTATTTATTTATTTATTTATTTATTTAATTATTTATTTAACCTGATATAGATAAGGCCCTCAGACCTTCTCTTCCCCTCTACTAGGGGTTTACAACTACAATATTAAGAATACACATTAAAACTATAATAACAATTAATATTAAATTTACAACTAGAATATAAAAATCAAAGTACTAAAATATTACCTAATAGAAAGTGATTATTCTATTTATATAACTACTAAATTTATTTTACGTTGAGCACAAGGGACATAATATGAAAAATATAACATATAGTAATACCTAATTAATAAAGGCTGGACAATTTATTGTAGAAGTTTAGAACAAAAAAAATTACTGCAGTACAAATTAAACATAGAATCATAAATTATATAGGGATGAAATTACCGGATATTTAAATATTTTATACTAGAAAAAGAGAACTATTTACAAGAAGCCATATCTGAACATGTCTCAGATACTCATGTAGTACATTACAGGTGCAAATAATATCAGCCCAAACATTGACCGTTTTACTGCTTATCAGATTATGGACATAATTTGTGTCCTAACATAGTATTGGGTCGTTTGTTGAAGATGCGAGCTGTTACATATTAATAGCTCCCTTTAGCGCCCACAGGAATCTAGTTTCTCCTCCAATTAATATATCTTCTATCTTACTTCTGTCATTCATTATACCGTTCTCTCTTTCACTAATCGCATATACATTTTTAAATTACTTTCACCTTTCTCTTTCTTCATTGCAACCGTTCCTAACTTCCTTCCATTCCCTCTTCCTTTCTCTAGTGTAATATTTCTTTGTTTTCTTCCTTTTAATCCTTCATCCTCCCAATTTAGACCTGTGTCCTAGTTCTTTGCCTTTCTTCCTCCTTACTGTGTTCATATCTTAATGTCTTACTTTTCTTTTATCATATCTTTATTTCACTCCTTTCTTCCTATCGCTATTTCTTCATTCCTTCTCTCTTGACTTCTGTCCTGTCTTTATTCTTAACTTTCATTCCTACATTTCCTTATTCCCTATTCAGGCATTTATAACTTATTCTTTTTCTCACTTTCTTCACTTCGATTTCCTTTATATTCTCTTCCTGTCATAGCCCATACTTCCTGGTTCTCCTTTCTTTCTATATGAGAAGAGAAAAACGAACGTAGAAAAAAATAAAAAAAAATTGGTGAAATAGAAAATAAAGAAAATCTCACTTTCTTCACTATGATCTATTCATTCATTTCCTAATTTCTTTTCTTATCTACCTTCTTCTTCTTGTCTTTCAGAGCTTTCAATCTGTTTATTTTAACGTAGAACTACTTTTTTATTATCATTGTCTATGGAGAAACTGATCAACGCATAAAAATGCAATCTCATTTGTTCGTTTTCTTGGCTGTTTTCCTTGTTGTTCTAATCCCATTCTTCTTTTATTACCATTGCTCTCTTCGTATTCCCTTTGTTCTCCTTGAATTCCCCTTGTTTTCCTTGTATTTGCTTCGTCCTCCTTGTATTCCCTTCGTTCTCCTTGTATTCCCTTCGTTCTCCTTGTATTCCCTTCGTTCTCCTTGTATTCCCTTTGTTATCATTGTATTCCCTTTGTTCTCTTCGTATTTTCTCTGTTCTCTTTGTATTTCCTTTGTTCTCCTTGTATTCCCTTTGTTCTCCTTGTATTCCCTTTGTTATCCTTGTATCGCCTTTGTTCTCTTCGTATTTCCTCTGTTCTCCTTGTATTCCCTTTTTTCTCCTTGTATTCCCTTTGTTCTCCTTGTATTCCCTTTGTTCTCCTTCTATTCCCTTTATTATCCTTGTATTCCCTTTATTATCCTTGTATTCCATTTGTTCTCTTCGTATTTCCTTTGTTCTCCTTGTATTCCCTTTGTTCTCCTTGTATTTCCTTTGTTTTCCTTGTATTTCCTTTGTTCTCTTTGTATTCCCTTTATTATCCTTGTATTCCCTTTGTTCTCTTCGTATTTCCTTTGTTCTCTTTGTATTTCCTTTGTTCTCCTTGTATTCCCTTTCTTTTCTTTGTATTCCCTTTGTTCTCCTTGTATTCCCTTTGTTTTCCATGTATTTCCTTTGTTCTCTTTGTATTCCCTTTGTTCTCTTTGTATTCCCTTTGTTCTCCTTGTATTCCCTTATTATCCTTGTATTCCCTTTATTATCCTTGTATTCCATTTGTTCTCTTCGTATTTCCTTTGTTCTCCTTGTATTCCTTTGTTCTCCTTGTATTCCCTTTGTTCTCCTTGTAATCCCTTTGTTCTCCTTGTATTCCCTTTGTTTTCATTGTATTTCCTTTGTTCTCTTTGTATTCCCTTTGTTCTCCTTGAACAGAACAGATTGTTCTTCGTATTTCCTTTGTCCTCTTCGTATTTCCTTTGTTCTCTTTGTATTTCCTTTTTTCTCTCCTTGTATTCCCTTTGTTCTCCTTGTATTCCCTTTGTTCTCCTTGTATTCCCTTTCTTCTCTTCTTATTTCCTTCGTTATCATTGTATCCCCTTTGTTCTCTTCGTATTTCCTCTGTTTTCTTTGTATTTCCTTTGTTCTCCTTGTATTCCCTTTGTTCTCCTTGTATTCCCTTTGTTCTCCTTGTATTCCCTTTGTTATCCTTCTATTCCCTTTGTTCTCCTTGTATTCCCTGTGTTCTCCTTGTATTCCCTTTGTTCTCCTTGTATTCCCTTTGTTCTCCTTCTATTCCCTTTGTTCTCCTTGTATTCCCTTTGTTCTCCTTGTATTCCCTTTGTTCTCCTTGTATTCCCTTTGTTCTCCTTGTATTCCCTTTGTTCTCCTTGTATTCCCTTTGTTCTCCTTGTATTCCCTGTGTTCTCCTTGTATTCCCTTTGTTATCATTGTATTCCCTTTGTTCTCTTCGTATTTTCTCTGTTCTCTTTGCATTTCCTTTGTTCTCCTTGTATTCCCTTTGTTCTCCTTCTATTCCCTTTGTTCTCCTTGTATTCCCTTTGTTATCCTTGTATTCCCTTTGTTCTCCTTCTATTCCCTTTGTTCTCCTTGTATTCCCTTTGTTCTCCTTCTATTCCCTTTGTTCTCCTTGTATTCCCTTTGTTCTCCTTGTATTCCCTTTGTTCTCCTTGTATTCCCTTTGTTATCCTTGTATTCCCTTTGTTCTCCTTCTATTCCCTTTGTTCTCCTTGTATTCCCCTTCTTCTCCTTGTATTCCCCTTGTTCTCCTTGTATTCCCCTTGTTCTCCTTGAATTCCCCCTGTTCTCCTTGTATTCCCTTTGTTAGTCTTGTATTCCCTTTGTTCTCTTCGTGTTTTCTTTGTTCTTATTGTATCCCCTTTATTCTCCTTGTATTTCCCTTTTCTACTTGTATTCCCTTTATTTTTCTTGTATTTCCTTTTTTCTCGTTGTATTCTTTTGTTCTCCTTGTATTCCCTTTATTCTCTTTGTCTTCCCTCGTTCTCTTTGTCTTCTCTTTGTTTCTTTTTGGCTTCCCTTTGTTCTCTTTGCCTTCCTCTGTTCTCTTACTTTCCACTTATATCCTCCTTGTTGTTCTTGTATTTCTCTAGTTCTCCTTATATTCACCTTGTTTTAATTGTCTTCTTCTTGTTCTCATTGTGTTCCCCTCGATTTTCTTCTGTTCCCTTTCTTGTCCTTCTTTCATTGCCTTTGTTCTACTTCTATTCTCCTTGTATTCCCTTCGTTCTCCTTCTATTCCCCTTGGTCTGCTCCTGTCGGCATATGATCGCATCGCACCCACACGTAGTTGTTCATGAAGTTATGCAGCATAGTTGTAACTAATGATTTTTTTACTGTTTCAATCTTTATTTCTCTTTATGTTCTTCAATACATCTGTCTTGCTTTATCTTTCTGCTTTTATTTTGTATATTTGTGTGTGTCTATCTCTCTCTTTTATTTTGCCTTTTCTTTTTCTCCTCCCTCTTTATCAGTTCTCTAGTAGCCATTCCACTTTTCTTTAATTTGTGTGTTCCCTTTATTATTTTCTCTCCATTAATTCTAGTGTTACTCTACCCCAGTGTGATATTCAGTCACTAGATATCATAAGAAGTGGGTGAATTCACATCGTTATGGTCTTGGTTACTATAACATGGATATTCAGTATTGAACTCCTACCTGATGGAATAGGATAAAGCACAGACCTTTAATCCAATATATACGAAAGTACTGCCAATCATTCAGGAAAATACACGCATGAAGCTTCCTTATGCACGTCTGAATGGCATGTAGACATTTCCCGTTGGGCATAAAGGCGCGAAGTCACTAGGCTATTCACGTCTGTAATTGTTCTGACACTCAAGTGTTCGGCCGTACATCTGCCTCGTATCACGCCAAACTCAAGTCCTTCCCTTTCCATGTCAGAAACCAGACACCTCGCTGAATAATGGTATTAAAACCAGTATTTCAAGTCCGGTCCGCGTTAGTCAACGCAGGCTTACTATCAGCATATCAAATCCAGATTACGAGTAAAAAAATGTTTCTGAATGTTGTTGCGTCTACAAATTACAATTAAAATGGCCAAAATGTCATTAACGCTTTCGGAAGTGCTCCCTGATGTACGAAATCCGCTGCTGTATCTCACTCAATCAGGTCCGATTTATCAGTTTTGGCAGAGACATTTATCCACCATCACAGCCGCGCCTCAGATCAGTTGTATTTGCATAATCTAAACACCGAACCTAGTAATTAAGCTCGTCTTGTTACGTCGTAATCAATTACTAGGACATTAGAAAAAAATCCTCAGCAAAGCAACGTTGTCCTCATTACTGAATTTCATTCTCCTGCTGTTTATTTTTCGCTGAAGTTAGATTATAATTGTATGAAAGATGTAAGGATACGTTCTCTCCTCCTTTTTGGCTAAATGATCCGTTTTGCAACCATGTCGGTAAGTAGGAACTAATTATTCTCAACCACGAAATGTTAACACAGTATTAGATTGAAATGTATGAAGTATTAGATTGACTTAAAATTTCGTAGCGTTGTTAGAAGATTGTTTATCGTTTGTCATTTGTTATATGGAGTGTTGTGCTTGAATTTCGCGGATTTTAAGAAAATTTGTGTTATTTGAGGGCTAAAGAAGATGAATTGTCGTTCACCGCTGTGAAATAAAGGCTGATTCACAATAAACCGGGAACGGAAACGACAATGAGAACGAGAACGGAAATAATGTTAAAATAAATATATTTAAATTAACAATATTTCCGTTCTCGTTTCCGTTTCCGGTATATTGTGAACCAGCCTTAACGGTTAGGATTCCTGTCCGTGAAACTAGCGGGCGCGGGTTCGAATCCTTGTTGAGACAATTTACCTGGTTAAGGTTTTATCCGGGGTTTTTCCTCAAATCAATATAAAACAAGTGCTGGGTAACTTTCGGCGCTGGATCCTGGACTCATTTCGCTTTCATTATCACCTTCATTTCATTCAGACGCTATATAACCATAGCAGTTGCAAAGCGTCGTAAAATAATCAATAAAAATAGAAAAAAGTTTGATTGTCGAGTGGCAAAAAGACTAACTCTTCCGACATATGCTTCTGTTTTAGTTTTAATAGAGGAGCAAAAGCAGCAGAGGCTTCTCGAAATATTTGTGCCGGGTACGGATAGAATAAAGCACTGCAAGAATATAGTTCTGTCGTTTCAACAGACTACACACCGTACAAAAGTTAGTGTCCATCCATAGAAGATTGTTATGCGTCTGATAGGATAAACAACACGTTATGTACAGTGGATTCCGCTTAATAGGACCACGTTGGGACCATGCGTTTCGGTCCAATTATGCTGCTGGTCCTCTTCACCGGAGTTAGTTGCATATAATAACATGTACTGTATTTATCCCTCTACGCTTTGCTCTAATACGCAGCTTTATTGGATCTAAACGCATGATCCCAACGTGGTCCTATTAAGCGGAATCACTGTACTATGAATTGCTTCCTATGAATGTAGCCATAACTGCTGACATTTATTGCCAGCAACTCAGACGGCTTTACCGCCGCAATTTAAGAAAAACGACAGGGAAGACTGCATCAAGTGCTACTACAACATGAAAATGCACGTCCACACACCTCTAACATAAGGAAAGCAGCTATCCAGGAGCTAGATTGGGAGGTGATTTCACATGTCCGATATTCTCCCGATCTTGCGCCCTTTTCACATTTTTCGTTCTCTATTCAGTTAACTTCAAGGAAAGTCTTTTGATAAAGAAGATGATTCACGAACTTCGCTTCATGACTTCTTTAACCAGCAGGTTTCTTCAGACGCGGAATCGAAAAACTTCCCCAGAGTTGGCAGACAGAAGTACTCGTAGACGTATAAGAGAGAATAAAAATATAAATAGGCTATATTCTGTATTCTATTCATCCCAAATAAAAACTATTGTCACAGTAAAAAAAAAAGTCATGAACTTTTGCATCAACCAAATAGTAACGATTTGGAACTAAGGGTCCAATTTCAGAAGGAAGGAAACAGGAAAGGATGAAGAAGAATTGAAAGAATTAGACTGATCAAAAGAATGAGAATTGCCAATCGTGGTTTCCGCAGATTAAGGCACATAGTATTCACTGCAGGAAGTCTAGGATCGCGGGTTGGAATCCCGCCTAAGGCATGAATGTGATGATCTGTATTGTCTTAGACAGGGCTTGACATCATGATGTCATGGGGAGTCCCTCCTTTTAATGTTTGATGTTCGATTTCGAAAACATCTTCCGGAATAAAGTAAGGTGCGCTCAGCTGTAGAACCTTGAAATAATAGAAAAACGAGCAGAACCAGATAATGAAGAGACGTACATTTATACAGGGTGATTCACGAGGATTTACCTCCTTACGGAGCTTATTTCCGAAGACATTCTGAGCAAAAAATGTCATATACACTTGTGTCCTAATCTCAATATTTTCAGAGTTGCACTAATTTGAACTTGTTAGTAAAATACATTTTGTCTTTAGTTTTAAGGGTAAAAAAAAAAATATTACAAATAGAGAATGAACTATTCAGAAGTATCATTTCATTAATTGGCTGGTGTTCTGGAGCTAAAAATATGTTGTTAATTTTATTGCTTTGTACAGATTTTGTTTCTCAATGTTTAATTAAAAATGACATCTTTCTTACGCATTTATCACAAAAATTGTTACAAATCATACGACTTTAGGAACTTGATTCTTTATAGTTTAATTATGCATCCTAATGTGCAGTATTGAAGAATTTATAAGAGTGGCGTAATTTGTAACAAATTGTGATAATACGTAAGAAAATGTAATTTAAGTTCAAAATCTAAAAAAAAATTCTGTACGAAGCAACTACGGAATTCACAACATATTTTTAGCTTCAGAATACTAGCTAATTAAAGAAATGATACTTATGAATAGTTTATTCTTTATCTGTAATATTCTTTTACCCTTAAAACTCAAGAATAATGGTATTTTACAAACAATTTCAAATTAGTGTAATTCTGAAAATATTGAGATTAGGACAAATGTTTATGTCTTAAGGTATGTATGTGAATGAAAGGAATCCAGGCGAAATTTCCGGATATTTCTCACATTCGAAATTAAGGTGCACAATGGGTTTGATATATGACAGTTCTTGCTCAGTATGTCTTCGGAAATAAGCTCCGTAAGAGACGGTAAATCCTTGTTAATCACCCTGTGTAATACGTACGTATGTATTGACGGTCAGAGTTTTCCCTTTAGTTCACCTTTATGGGACTTCAGGTAACAAACAACAAATGGACTTGTTACGGGACTTTGATCATGAGGCTTGAGTAACAGCACGTATGGGTCACCATCTAGTATAGAACAGAATATTACGTCATCATCATCATAAGCTTCACGGAATGATTCCTCCTGTCAGTTCCGTTCAAAAAGAATCGAAATCATCTTCCCACCGTCTTCTCGGTCAACCCATATCTCTCCTCCCATGAAGTTTGTGGCTCATAACTTGTTAAATTATTATTCCTTTGTACATTATTAATTCGGTTTCTTTTCAGCCAATTTTCTTTTCTGACAGTTTTAAGTTAACATATTAAATTCTTTCGTGTTGTGAGGTTATTAACTCCATTCTGTAACACCCAGTTACATAACTTAGTAATTTCATTTAAGCACACTCTGTCACGTCCACACTCATAACCTAGGGTGAAATTAGTAAATATATATGTTTTTGTTATTTTTGTAGTCACTAATTAATTTAAACTTTTCTCTCTTAGTATTTGTTTCCATATTTCTTTCGCCCTCTTTTGTTTTGAGTTGCCGAAGTTTTCTGTATTTTATCTATACTGTAGGTATTGGATACAAACTTGGCGAAACTTCTATGTCATGGAGTTAGCACCAATCCTGGAAGAGTAATTTAATAAATTATTTCCATGAAAGGAAGATAATATACTTAAATTGAAAATTACTCGTGTATTGTATTAGTAAGAAGTCAGAATGAAAGTTTTCAAGGTTAGCTTGATAATTTGAAAGTAGAAATTGAGAATCAAACTAATTAAAATGAATTGTCACCAAATAACAAGATAATTAAAATATATCTGAGAAAATATAATAGTAATTTAAATAGCGTATTCTAAATATTTTCCAATTTTTAATTTTAATTTTAATGCTATAATTCTTAAATATAGATACTTCGAATTTTTAGTCCATAACTAAGCCTGTATTTTTTGTCAGCAGTTGTGACGCATTTTGCCTCTTACAATATAACTTCTTGTAAGGGTTTATTTTATTTTTTTTTTTCGTGGAAGAAAGTTAATAACGTACATTTAAAAATTTGTTCCAATTGAATTTCGTTTTCGACATTTCATTGGCTTCATGTTGTTCCAACTGTCCCAGCTTCAGTGCTAGCACATACGAAACCTCCAATCAGACATAGACAGGGCAATAGTTAGATATGATAGATGCAAAAACTAAACAAGCCCTAGCCTCTTCCCCCACCTCCACCTAATACTTCGCTTTCAGTTAACCTGTATCTCTCCGATTGAGACCTCACCTTCGAAGTTTAGTTATTACCATAGATAGGAAATTCATACCAAACCAATAGATTGCAGGTGAGTACAACGAGGAGTATAGATAGATTTCACCCGCGCTTCGCCCTGCTCCAGGTCGCTATAGACTAGTGATGTCAAAGAAAGCGCATTTTTCTGACCTTGACGTCGTGCGCGGGCATCAAGCGCTTGGTATGCAAGAAGGAATAAGCAGCCTGTTGGCTTGAGAAAACAGTGGAGTACAAACTTCAAACGGAACGTGAAATTTTATGTCGTTATTTTTAAATGGCTTCTTTCTGTTTGATATTATCTGTATTATCTGTAAAATAAAAATACTAACACCAATTTCTTAATATTTCAGTTGTGTTTTAAACGTTAATAACGTAATACAGAGTTAAGAAGGAATATTCACATAAATTCCATAGCAGTATAACTGTACTGTACTAAGTGAATTAAACACATCATTCATAAAGAAAGTGATATCCCAAAAAAAAAAAAAAAAAAAAGAGAGAGAGAGAGAGAGAGATTGAGTATGATAGTATGATATGATAGGTTGGAATTGATATTGATGCTATCTTTAGCCATATAAAAGTAACCAATGAACTAACCAAAACAATATTATAGTACAAAGCAAACTTACCTAGGTCCTATGTTTTAACTGTAACTAATATTACATAACAAAACTCTTATCGCATTAGCCTATGCTTTTAAGGTGATGGTGCGCAAATTCCTATCATCAGAGAATTAAATTATTCTCTCGAAACCTGCTGAACCTATAGAGCTGACATTTTTACAACACCTGGGGACATATCTTTTGCCTATGATGTAACAGTAGTTGCTTTGTTAATTCATGTCCTTATAAACATTATTTTACCATGGGAATATTTTCAAAATTTGTAATACGCTATCTTCAGTAATACGTATTTACGGTATATTAGATTTACAAAAACATTGTTTCAGTACCTGTAAGGCTACTAAATAAATAGGCCTATATCTTAAAATTTCACTTTTCTATAAACAAATTTGAGAAAATATTCCTTTTGAATGAAAAAAAAAAAAAAAACTTGTGAAAAATGTGCATTAAAATTAAAACTTACATTCTTATAGTGCACTTATACTTCTCAGAGAAATCTAAAAATGAACATGCATAAGGTTTTAATAAGTTATCTTCCCTTTATCCATTGAATCAGTGCTGGCCATCCCTGTATGTAGTTCAACCAAGCGGCATGTACTACCTCTCTCGTCTGTCTCTTTCCATTCCGCTGTAAAGCGCTCAGGCTCATGTTCAAATAACGCATAATATCATTCTGTGGAGCTGTGTAGAGTCTTGAATAGTTTGAAAAATATTGTTAATTTATATTAATATTTTAGTTTCTGAACAAAGTGAGCTATTTTGTTATTGTTGTATCATTTACGTAATGTGAATATTATGCAAGATTCCAAAAGAGTAAACTCATCTTTTAATAATTTTTTTTATTTATTTTATTGGGTTATTTTACGACGCTTCATCAATATCTAGGTTATTTAGCGTCTGAATGAAATGAAGGTGATAATGCCGGTGAAATGAGTCCGGGGTCCAGCACCGAAAGTTACCCAGCATTTGCTCATATTGGGTTGAGGGAAAACCCCGGAAAAAACCTCAACCGGGTAACTTGCCCCGACCGGGATTCGAACCCGGGCCACCTGGTTTCGTGGCCAGACGCGCTGACTCTTTTAATAAATAATTATGCACACAGGAGTGTGTAACAAGTTTTTTTTTCCGATTATTCTTCGTTAAATGTTGACGTCTCGTGCTGCTATGCATTCAATTGCGTTACAGTCCAAGTTCAACATCGGAATTACGATACGAATTTCCTAGATGACATTACAATAGAAACCGAAAAATTTTTTTCAAAACAAATATGGGTTTAATATTATGTGCCACATAAGTACGAGATACAATAGGCCTATTAGATTCATAAAGTAGTTGTTCATCTGATGACAGTACGATATACTGTATCACATTTCAGATTTTCTCCAATAACGACTTGTGACGTAGAACGAATGTTTTCATAGTACAAATATATTTTTCTGAACATAAAAGGAATATTTCTTATGATAAAATGAAAATGTTCATTGTTATTTGTTATAATGAGGCTGGAATCATAATTGTAGGCCTATAGGTACTTTATACAGGGACATCATTTTATTTTTACTAACATTTTTAATATTAACTTGCCTATACCTCTGGATCAACGCCGTTTGCTATCCCCTTCCACGACTGGAGTTCGATGATACTGACGTAATATACAAACAAATCACTTTACTAGGAATAGGAGGGAAGAAAAGTAGTTAATCCATTTATGTAAACTAGGAAATATTGCGCTTTTGAGTTTCATCATTTTCATTAGGTTTTTGTTTAATCAAAATACAGTACAGTATTAACAATGAGTGTTTTTACTCACGAACTGAGCTGTCCATGTGGAAGTATTCATTATGCAGTGTATATTATACTGCCTACAACACATTAGCGTACAATATAGAGAATGAAGTTAAATTGAAAAATAATCATAATATGGATATTAAACACATTTCGATACAGGCTTCAGTTCTAATGTGCATATTATCGCACTATAGACTATTGTACTTAATTCCAATTACCAGTTCTTCGTACTAGTAACTCATGTTGAAATAATTCTGTACCTACTCTATAAAAGAGTACCTTACGTACTGTAAATTCAATCTTCACTCCTGCCCGAAAAGATAAAATTACTCAGACATACTATCTACTGTCCGTCCAAGTGGTTATGTCGTAGGGTCGTAGAAAGGAGGGAAATCACGTGACAGTTAATTACTTAACGAGGCCCTTTTATTTAAGTTATTTTAAACAGTTGTATAATATTACGTAGACGTCCAATTCCTAACAGAAATTAATGTTCTCAGAAAAGAGCTAAGACAGCCCAGCCACTAGCTGGCGAATAAAAGCTGGTTGGGGAAACCGGAATTCGACGTAGGCAAATGGACGACAGTACCTGTGCGAAAATGATTCAATATTGAAAGCTCTTTCGTCACTGGAAAATGCGAACATATTTTTGGAACGTACTGTGGCTACTATGACTGTAATGCGGTCTTGGATCTGTGTGGAAGTCGGTTGAAGGGGTGGGAGTGGAGTACATTAAAAAACTCGGGTACAATAAAAATTGAAGTAAAAATAAAATGATGTCCCTGTATATTATTTTTATATGTATGGGTAAATTGATTGGGAGTTAGAAATTATTGTTTGTTATATTATTTTCTTGTTCTAAGGCTGTGTAGATTGGAGCACATGTTTGGTTACCACCCCGCTGTACATGTTAGTCGTTCTGCTTCACTGACACTGAGAGATGCTCTATTACTTTTCATTCGGTAGAGATATAGTCCAAGCTCACACAACTTAAAGAGTTTTGGTATCAACTTCCTAACTCTAGTTATTACTATATAGGATTATCTCCGACAGTATGTAAATGTGTACAGAATTAGTGACTTCTATTTGGACAGCACAGTTTATGAATGAAGACAAATATCTTGCTTGTGAGATTATGAATATTGCTTTTTGTGCGTAATTCAGAAAATGTGAGTTTTACTTGTTAGCATAGGAATGTTTCATATATTTATGTCTTTTGAATAACAGTTAAAGAAATTTAATATCATTCGCCTAATAGAAAAGAACTGAATTATCTACGAACGCTTAAAACACATCATAAAATTCGTGCCATCTTTGTAACATTTGTTTTTTTTTAATTATGTTTCTATTAGCTAGAGTAGTTGCTGCGTATAATCTTTTGAAAAGACGTGGCTTGATATCTTTGGGTAGTTATAATTTAATAAAGTTTTATGATTTTCAGGTTTATATATGAATAATTCTTTTATTTTTACATTTACTTTATCAATAATTTGATTTACTTCTTGTTTAGCTGAAACTAATCGTACTCCTTTTGATTTTGCATTATACATATATACCTACTGTAATTTGTTTTCTTCTGTATTCCTGTCGCTTTATTTTCGAAGACTCCACTTTGTAGTTACACTATTTTTCTTCATTACTGGTTTTGGTCGTGTAGATATGTGCCTGACTATTGTGTCTCTTCATTTTTTGTGTATTTTAGAGCTATCAATTTGCATAGACTGTTATTCTAAAGAGATACTCATCTAATGCCAACACATTTTGTTGTTCTCTATCCTTACCACAACCATAATCACTACAACCACTACTATCATTCGTAAAAATTAAGCAAATGTGTTTTTTATCCTCAAGACTAAAGTGTTTCATGCACTTCCTTGAATTAAGAAATAATTAGATTTGAGAAAATACC
The DNA here is from genome assembly GCF_040183065.1 of Periplaneta americana. NCBI lineage: Eukaryota > Metazoa > Arthropoda > Insecta > Blattodea > Blattidae > Periplaneta > Periplaneta americana. The sequence continues at coordinate 26,832,197 of NC_091125.1, forward strand.
TTTTCCTTTAATTTCGTTGTTCTGTTCCCCTTGTTGTGGTCTGACTTAAAAGACGCTTTATTAAATAAAAGGTGAAGTTTATATATAACGCCAGGTCTCCCTCTTCTTTCAAAAACGCTCTTGAACCTAGTGAAAACTCGCCAGATATAGATTTTCTAAGTCTCCTTCATACAAAATTGAACGGGAAGGAGGAGAGGGTGATAATTTCCTTTCTTCCTGCTCCGCAGCCACCCATACGCCTCATTTGCGTGGTGTGGTTCCCCAGAATTGAAGATAAGCGAGCGAGGTCTCTCTCGCCCACGGGTGACGAGGTGCTGAGCAGCATCTGCGTGGTATCGGCGCGGCGGCACGGCCGTGTCGTGCGGAGAGTTTGAACGTGCGTGCTGATGGGACACGGGCCGCGAGCCTGTCACGACACTGACTGACAACTGCATCCATCATGTCCCCGGATAACGATCGTGCATACACTGTAACCTCATTTCAGGTTATCTTTGTTCGGCTTATCGTTTCCCCTCCATTTGTGAGCCTTTTGGTTTACCTACTCTTTCACTCTTTGTATTTATATCGACCATTATTTTGCCATGTATGCATTGTGTTTATAATATTTCACTAATGTAGACTAAACTTCTAGCGTTGTATTGTAGTTGACTCTTTTATAAAACCGTTAAATGTCCGCGTTTTCTTATCAAGGACTAAATACTATATAGTAAAAGCGTCACTTGTTTATACAGGGACATCATTTTATTTTTACTAACATTTCTAGTATTAACCTAGCTATACCTTTGGATCAACGATTAAGAACCGGAAACACCGTTTGCTACCTCCTTCCACGACTGGAGTTCGATGATACTGGCGTAATATACAAACAAATCACTTACTAGGTATAGGAGGGAAGAAAAGTAGTTCATTTACGTACAGTAAACTAGGAAATATCGCGATTTTGAGTTTGATAATTTTCATTAGGTTTTTGTTTAATCAAAATACAGTACAGTATTAACAATGAGTGTTTTTACTCACGAACTGAGCTTTCCATACAGTGTATATGTACTGTCTACAACACATTAGCGTACACTATAGAGAATGAAGTTGAATTGAAAAAAAAATCATAATATGGATATTTAAACACATTTTTGAAAATGGTGGCCGTTCATTTCGATACAGGCTTCAGTTCTAATGTGCATATTATCGCACTATAGACTACTGCATCTAATTCAAATTACCAGTTTTGTCCTTCGTACTAATAACTCATGTTTAAATAATTTTCTACCTACTGTATAAAAGAGTACCTTACGTACTGTAAATTCAATCTTCACTTCTGTCCGACCCACACAGATAAAATTACTCAGACATGCTATCTACTGTCCGTCCAAGTGGTTACGTCGCAGCGTCGTAGAAAGGGAGGAAATCACGTGACAGTTAATTACTTAACGAGGCCCTTTTATTTAAGTTATTTTAAACAATTGTATGGGTATAATATTACGTAGACGTCCAATTCCTAACAGAAATTAATGTTTCCAGAAAAGAGCTAAGACAGCCCAGCCACTACCATTTACAGAGAGGCGAATAGAAGCAGGTGGGGGAAACCGGGATGCGACGTAGGCAAATGGAAAATGATGCAATATTGAAAGCTCTTTCGTCACTGGAAAACGCGAACATATTTTTGGAACGTACTGTTTACTATGACCGTAAGGCTACTATGACTGTATATGCGGTCTTGGATCTGTGTGGAGGACTGTTGAACTTCATTAGTAGAAGGGGTGGGAGTGAAGTACATTAAAAAAACTCAGGTACGCCTACAATAAAAATTGAAGTAAAAATAAAATGATGTCCCTGTACAAATGAGGTTGAAATTTTTGATACTATAGGCCTACCATATTTCAGGCCCAAATGATTTTATTTTCTGCTTTATATTACGTCTATACTAAAATGTTGATTTCAATATTTCCACAGGAATGTCATCTCGGTGTTAAATTTAAATACACCGTGTCCACACTAAGAGTATACAGAAATAATAGCTTATAATTTCACAGCCGTATATTACGAGTATAATTCCTTAAGATAAAGCTTAATCAATAAAAAAAACTCTTCAAGATTTAGTTTCATACCGTTTCCATGGCCATTGTTGTGCGCAATGTTTTGTTTCAAGCTTATTGTTGCATGGCCATTGTTGTGTGAAATGTTTCGTTTCAAGCTTATTGTTGCATGAATGAAATTTGCATATATCAGTCTAATTCTTTGTCAATAGAGATGTGGACGGTACAGCAAAAAGTTCAATGCGAGCTCTGGTTGCAGAATTGAACTCAGTTACGCGTGTTCAGCGGCGCATACGGAGGGAATGGAATATGGATCCTCCTACACGCAAATGCATTTACGAATGAGATAGAACTCTATGAGATAATGGAAGTTTGATTTCAAAGACAGGGAAACATTCTAAAAAGCATGTGCCGAAATGACTGTGGATCAGGTACGGGAATCATTTGCTAGAAGCCCACGTAAATCACGTACCTTGATATGCTGTAGACCTTTACTATTCCACAATTTCCGCCATTTTTAACTTTCAGCAGGATGGTGCTTCATCACAGGATGTAACCTTCCCAATAAATTGCATTCGTAGGTGTGGGCCAGCTTCCTGGCCGCCTAGATCCCCGGATTTAAGTCCTTCGTATTTTTTTGCATGGGGATGTATTAAAAATTTTGTGTACAGCAAAAAATTTCGTAATTTGATTGATTTGAGGCAGCATATCATTCAAGCAGTTGAACTTATAACATCTGATATGTTTGTGAACACCTGGCGAGAGGTTGAATATCGTTTTGGTATCTGTCAAGTTATAAATGGTGCTCATGTTGAAGTGTACTAATGGAAATAAAAACTTTTTTCAGTTACTCTATACAATGCAGAAGAAATTTATTTAATAAACGTTATCCAAGTTACTATATAAGCTGTTATTTCTGTGTACTTTTAGTGTGACTCGGTGTATTATCCTCGAGTGAAATGGCTTGCATTGTCGGAAATACAATTTTAATCGCAAATTGACCTTGTTTAACCTCTGCGTTAATTGGATAGACTCCTTCATGTTGATAGCACAAGGCAGTGTTGCCAGTATTATTTCCCTCCGGCCCTCTGGTCGCCACATGATTATCAGGTGAATGACAGACCGAAGCCCTCATTATGTATTAATACAAGACCTGGAGGTGGAAGCATAAACAAAGCAGTGACGTCAAACAGTGTGGCGATCGTTTCGCGAGAACTGATTGATAACAGATGTTGAGATAACAATTTATGAGGTTGTCTAGTTTGCATGCTGTAGGTTGTGGCTGAATTCAGTAGACTGTAAAAATCAAGTCTTCAGTCTTTCAACTTGGATTATACGTACTGTAGGTATGCAGCCTTACAGTTACGAGCTGACGAGATGGCAAGTCAAGAAAGCAAATAACAGTGACCTGGTAGATGGAGATGCTGGGAATAGGTGCTACATGCACTGCGGAAGATCTTGAGAAGGAGATACTGTGTATATTCCTCAGCCATAATGACCGGATATAATTATGCTGGTAAGACAGACATAATACCAGCAATAGTGTATGGTGCAGAAATTTAGACTATGACTGCGAAGGTTGAGGATATGCTCAGAATGAGGAAAGAAAAATTTTAAGGAAAATGCATTGGCCTAATCGGAACAATTGTGAATGGAGGATAAGGACCAACTTGAAGTTGTGCAAGATGTATAGGCTAGTTCACTTGCTATTGTCACCACAATTAAAACTCGGAGACTGTAATGGCCAGCTCACTTGGTAATGTCATAAGAAAGTAATGTTAAAAAAGTGTTCCGGGATAGGGGAGAGTCGGGTATCGGACATCGGGTAATATCGGACAGTGACTTTCTTTCATCTACCACACGATGATAGTACCTGATTGACATGGTTACGTTTCTGTGATGTCGGATAGAGAAACGTAATTAACCATGTCATTCAGGTACTACCATATGGTGGTATATGAAAGAAACGCACTGTCCGATACTACCCGATGTCCGATACTACCCGACTCTCCCCTAAGCCCGAGGGTAGGAGAAGAGGAAGACCCAGATTAAGGTGGCAAGATAACTTGAAGGAAGCTAATAAATTTGGAGTCAGAAGATGGAGAGTAGAAGAAGAAGAAGAAGAAGGTGGGCAATGAGAAAGATATGTTGCTACTACGCAAAAAAAAAAAACAAATACAGACTTATTAGGTCTACCAAGTCAAAATTAATTCAGTGAAGATATTACCTTAATATAATATTGTGCAATACTTATTTTCTGCTTATTCACTGTCACGTAGTGGTGCATTAACTTCATCACTATGCATAGGCGTAGAGAGAACCGATTCCTCGGGGGGGAGGGGGCAAAGCAAAACCATAGAATCCCGTTGTAACGAGGTTACGGGGGATATCATTTAACTTACTCCCCTGTTATAGCTTGACTGTGGTACAGTATATCGGAATATGATCATTTAATAAAAGTATTTTTGGGGTGCATGTTTCTTACAGTGTTACATCCGCATCCACGACGTTTCGGACTGAGTTGTACAGGGCTTCAACTGTAGGTCTACTACAAATTATAATAGGGCATAACCATAGGCAGAGTTATGGGAGGGTATGTGGGAGTACTGCCCCCCCCCCCAAATTTGACTGAACTCTTTTTTTTTTCTATTAACATTACAAAATATTGAATCAAAAGACTTTTCTTGCTTTTGTTTATGAATGGGATATTTGTAAATGCTACCATCGTACCATCTTCCTGGAAAATGGCTGTTTTCACAAAAAAATCTTTGAACTATGGTTTTTTTTATGAAAACTACTGAAAATGTTCACTCCTCTAACAGGGACTAAGGTGGTTTTTTTTTTTCCACCAACACCTAATTCAGTAGATGGTCGCTGCAGACTTCTAACACAGGAGTACAAGCTGTTGCAAAAGAAATATTACAGTGTTTTCATTCCTCAAACGAGTTATAGAAATTCTTATACATTCAGAAATTTAAAATAAATATTGTAGTCTAGACACATGATCTGAAGACATTAATTCGTCAATTTAAGCACAGAAACTTAATCATAAATAAAAGCAAGAAAAGTCTTTTGCATCCAATATTTTCTAATGTTAATAAAAACAAAAGAGTTCAGACAAGTTTGGGGGAGGGGGGGGTAGTGCCCCCCCTATGCTCCCCCATAACTCCGCCTATGTCACTATGTCCGACCCAAAACATTGCTATTAGTTAGATACAGCCGTTATGTTGTTCTTACAAAACATAGAAGTTGAGTAGGGTTGATTGGTTATTAAATGAGGTGAGATTCTTATTGGTTCATAGTCCACATGGTTTCTTTGCCTGACTTTGTTTACCATGCTCTGACTGGTCTGTTTCTCCACACTACTCTTAAACTGTATTGTTTATGGTCCCTTACCCTCGTTATCAATAGTATAGGTCTTATTACTTTGTGGTGGCAATCCGTTGTTTGGGAGTAGACGTCGGATTGAGTGACACATGCAGCTTAAATGAAAGGAGACAGCCTGGTACAGTCAGAGTGTAATACAAATTCTGTTTACAGCAAGATAAATACTCTTTCTCAGTATAATAGTATGGTAAGATAGGTGGAAGTAGACTTTTTTGCTACACGATAGTACGCAATGCTTAGACCGCTTGACCTCTTATCTCAACCGATTCTGAGAAACAACAAACTCCTCACAGCAATACATAAGAGAGCTGCCACCACAAAGTGAAACATCTCTAAATGTGAGAGTGAACTTCCGGGTTCAGGGTCAGAAATAGCCAGCCCTATTCATCACACTAATAAAATCAGGTAACTGAATGAAAATGCATTGTGCATGGTTGATACCAGAGGTCTGCATCGGACGTTTTCGCTCGAGCGCCAAATAGTCATAGCATAATCCGATAGGTAGCGCACATGCATGATGGGTAAAATTGTCGCGAGCGATAAATCCTCGCACGGTATAAGCCGAGCGTTAGGCATTCGTTCTTGCTACAGTGATGAACTGTGTAGTAACATCATAGATGTTTATCATTTCAAAACTTTACAGTGTTTAACTAACCTCTCCATAGTACAACTACAAAACTTGCTTTAAAATGTAATATAAATGTTGTAGGTAAATGTTTTTTTTTTTCCACACAGGAGTGATTTTGATTTTGCCACATCTGATAGATGTTACTGGATGTAAATGTAATAAATATTATAAACGGAGAACACAATCACGATAATGCAAGAACCGTATCAAGTTTTCTAGTAATAATAATAATAATAATAATAATTAGTGTATCAATCTTTGCGTCTGTAACAGTTGTGCAGCATGATTATTCGTTTTATTATATTTTCTGTGACGTTATCTCTGTACTAATATTGTTATTAATCTACTGCTATATCAATAATATTTCGTAAAATGTTTCTACAGTGTCGCAGTATATGAGCGGAACACTATGTATGGACCTATCATATTATATATGTGGTAAATCAAATATTGAATAATTATTAATTAGCAATAATAACTGTATATCGAAGTTTTTCATACTATTTTATTTATAACTTCATGTTACTGTTTTGGTACATTCCATTGACTGTTCCATTCAAGGTTTGTCATAAACGCAGAAAATAAAGCCTTATTTTTACCGTGTGAGCAAAACATATGTGTATCTTATCTGTCGCCTTCCATACAAGATAAGACATATCGGTGAGATGACCTTGTACTATGCTTCTATTTATTACGAGCGTATCACGACCGATCGTATCTCACTCGAGGGTGCGACACTCGACCGAGTTCAAGCTAGCGATTTAACTCCAATGCAGCACTCTTGTTGATACACACGTGTGTGGCGGGAATCACACTCGTACGTGCTGCGCAGGTAAGGTGCAGTAACAGCCCCTGCTTCTCATTCGTTGCAAACTATCTCTTCAGTTAGTGACTTACAACGTAGTGATATCAAAACGCCTAAGATGTGCTGTGTGCCAGGATGTATATGAAGTTATGAATCAGGTGAAAACTCATAATAATAATTTTCTGCTTCCTCAAAGACTCATATAACAGGCAGAAATGGATTTGTAGCATCACAGAGGCAGTTTTGAACCTACTATGAATTAACTATTTACCTCACCAGTACATTGTACCGAGTACCGGAAAGAGACAATGCCAGCAGTGTGTTTATAGAATTCTGGAAAATATCGAAATTTACTGACGATGCATTGACACTCGTATTTCCAAATAATACATAACGATGCCCTCCAACAGACTGAATCCAGTTGCAATCATTATGAATGGCAATAATGTAGTTTTATTTGTACTGCAAAAAAAATCCACTAATTTCATAATTGAATAAATTATTTTATTTCCTGCCCGGTAGTGATAGTGGGCTCAAATATTCATATACAGTAACAAGAGCTGTTAACAAAGTCCTTTCAAGCCAAGTACACTCCAGGGTATCAATTATACTAGTATGAGTATAGCAGTGGTTACTGCATTCAAGTATGCAATCTATATCTAGTTTAGTTTCGATCCAGACCGAAGGGTTTCTAGCAATGGCGTGATTCAGCCGATTCGCACCGGTTCGTCCGAGCCGCTTGTTAAATTTGTCGCTGTTCGTAGAATTGGTTGTTAAATGTTTTAAATTTAAAAATATGTAGTATCTCCAGAAAGGAAAACATTAATTTAACATGAAATCCTCTAGTTTTAAAATCATAATTAAAGTATTAAAATTTAAAAATAAAGGACAATATAACAGTAAAAGTCAAATACTGATTACAACATTTTTATACAAGTTTATGGTTTTGATTTAATATCTTTCACTATGTTTGTCAGTTCTGAGAAGATATTTTGAATTTTCTCCAGTAGTTATGAAGAGTACAGTCGGTCATATTTGTTTCTTGATGGGTCTCTCAAAGTGTATATTTTTTAATTATTTTCTGCTGTTCGAGATAAGGTGCAGTGTGTAGGCCTAAATAATTATTCAGACATGTGTAATGACAATAACAAATTAAGAAATATACTTGCTAATATCAGCTTTTAGTTCATTATATTTGTCGGCCTGGCTGGCACAGTTGGTATAGCACTGGTCTTCTATGCTCGAGGTTACGGGTTCGATCCCGGGCCAGGTTGATGGCATTTAAGTGTGCTTAAATACGACAGGCTCATGTCAGTAGATTTACTGGGATGTAAAAGAACTCCTGCGGGACAAAATTCCGGCACACCGGCGACGCTGATTTAACCTCGGCAGCTGCGAGCGTCGTTAAATAAAACATAACCCATAACCTTTAAAATAACCTCCATTATATTTTGTACAATTTCATTTCAAAAATTCAGTTAGACTCTTGCATTCATTCGAGTAATAGTGCTATTTCATATGCATATTTTCCAGTTGAATTGTACATACAGTAGGCCTGTATCTCGATATAAAAAAATATGTCCAGTAGATAAAGATTAAATATTTTACACAGACGGACAGATGACATTAATAGTTATTGATGCAACAAGTGGATAATCTTGATGATTGTGGCATGAGTGAATGTTTGTCGTACGAATGATAGTGAGTGCGACCATTTTTACGAGTGTCATAGACTATCCACGAGTTGGATACAACACTTATGACATCTTAGCATTATAAATTATGAAAGAAATTCGGGATCCATAGCTGACAGTCTTCACATGTTCGTATCGATTAATTTATTGCGCCTGGCATTGACACTGAATAAAGGGAAATGAATGACCTTGCAGGTTATGTTACAAATGTTCCTTTATTTTGTTAATATAGTTTCTGTGAAACACAGAACTGTTTTATGTGATATTAGAAAAGTGCACAAAATTGTTAAATATTGGAAATAAATGATACGCTACCTTCTGTCCTGCATTTCATTTCTTGTTACGTCACGCGAGATATCAAGCTTTCCGGTATTACGTCATTGCTTTTATTGGCATGCGTGCTAAAAAGAAGCCGATTACGAACGATATTGGATGTAGTAACAACCTGTTTATAATGCTAGGGTGGCATAAAATAACTTTTCAATTTATTTGTATTTCGTGTAATGAGAATTTAAAAATAAATAAATAAAATCTGAAGATCTTGTGCACAATAATTTTGAAAACATGTAGACCACGATACTCCAGGCTTCAAGCTTAGAATATTACTATTTTAATCCGTTTAGAATTATTTCTAAAATACGTTGACTCAATTTCGAATTTAAAATTTCAGTGTGTCGTAAAATAATGTATAATATGATTGCATTGTTAATTTTTCCTACATATTTTCATTCAATCATTTTAATATCGTAATTGCCCCCCGTACAAACAAAGGCACATTTACAATGTTCTATTCAAAAGGTGAGAATTATAAATTAAATAATACAGAAATTTAATAATCGGTCAGTAAAACGAACATCACAAATTATATGCAGTCTCTTGGTGAAACACATGCGTTTGTGCTAACGTATTCTTTTTGTCATTTACCTACAACAAAATCAGTAAATAAGAGCTTCATCTATATTTTATTTTATTTACAAAGCAGTGCTACAAATTACGATATTCTCAGCGACCTTTCACATATCAAAATGTCATCGTAATGTGAGTGGGTCTCCGTGACTAGTTTTCAGGTTACAGTGCTGACCACTGAATGAAGTACATGGACTGAAACCCTGCCTTGAGAGATGTATTTTAGAGGGTGATAAGATTCTTACCATTTAATGGAATACAAGCAAAGCTGAGAAGTCAAATAATTCTATCCTTTCATAAAGGACTCCAGAAAAGTCAGTTGGTCATTATTCGCCCACGTTGAATTTCAACTCTGACTCCTCTTGAAAACATCGTTAAATAAAATAATGTATTATTATTATTATTATTATTATTATTATTATTATTATTATTATTATTATTATTATTATTATTAAGGAATATCGATCAGACAGACGAAATATGAAGAAAAGTTATATGTGACAGGGAATCGTCCAGATAACTTGGCTATAGAAGACGAAGCAACCGTATCAGCAGATAAAAAGGATTTTCTATTTTAAGGGAAAAAGTTGAACTAACTCTTAGGGAAATGAAAAATGAGAAAGCAACAGGAGTGATGGAATCCCCATTGAATTAGTGAAATGCTTGGGTGAAGACAAGAAGGAAATTTTATCATTATGTAACGGGAAAGGCGAATGGCATGAAACTTATATCGAGGCAGTGTTGCTGCTAATACCGAAGAAAAATAATGCCGAGAAATGTAACGACTTCAGGACTATCAACCTGATATTGCAATCGGCGAAGATCCTCCTGCGAATACTGAATCTTACAGTGGCCTGGGTGGTATTCATGAATCCCTTTCGCCGACGAGTAGTCTGATAAGCCCAGGGGCCCGGAGCCCATGCCCTTCCTGATCAGCCGACGCTGACAGAAGGGTCGTCTTGCCTCATCCCCTGATAGAGCCAGGTCCCGTCCATATACAAGTAGCCTGATAAGTCTCTGGGGCACGAAGTCCCAAGCTCTTACTATTTCATCATCGGAAACCTGTGCTATCCCTATGTCTTCACCCTAGCCTATTTTTATTATTGTGAATGACATATGAAATGAGACGAAGGTAGAGCGTGTTTGTGGAATGATAGAGGGAAACGAGAATACCCCGAAAAAAAAATCCTGTACAACGTCTGCTTTGTCCACCATAAATTCCATCACGACCTGGCCGGGGATTGAACCTGGGTCGTCTGGATGGAAAGCCGACGCACGAGCACTGTCGTCACAGACGCGTCATGGCTGCTGAAAACGGAACCAGGCTCTATCAGGAGTTGAGGCAGGATGACTCACCTGTCAGCGTCCGACTTGGGCAATAATCGCGCATAAGGGCACACAATGGGCCAAACCGTGCTTAAGTGTACAGATCCGTTCCGAGTCCTCCCCACGTAAAAGCCTAGCCAAGATATTGAACAAGAGGATTAGGGTGTGCCGTCTGCCTGTGACAATGTATAATATTTTGTATGTTTTTAAAAATCGAAATGTCACTCTGTCACTGATGAATGAAAGAAGTACAGGACATCATTTTATTTTTACTAACATTTTTAATATTAACCTGTCTATACCTTTAGAGAACCGGAAACACCGCTGGCTCCCCCCTCCAAGACTGGAGTTCGATGATACTGGCGTAAAACATAAATCACTCTACTAGGTATAGGATGGAAGAAAAGTAGTTCATCCATTTACGTAAACTAGGAAATATCTCGATTTTGAGTTTGATAATTTTCATTAGGTTTTTCTTTAATCAAAGTACAGTACTGTATTAAGAATAAGTGTTTTTACTCACGAAGTGAGTTATCCATGCGAACGTATTCATTATGCAGTGTATACTGTCTACAGCACATTAGCGTACAATATAGAGAAAGAAGTTAAATTGAAAAATAATCATAATATGAATATTTAAACACAATTTTGAAAATGGTGGCTGTTCATTTCGATACAGGCTTCAGTTCTTTTGTGCATATTATCGCACTATAGACTATTGCATCTAATTCCAATTGCCAGTTTCGTCCTTCGTACTAGTAACTCATGTTGAAATAATTCTGTGCCTACTCTACGTACTGTGAATTCAATCTTCACTTCTGCCCGACCCGAAAATATAAAATGACTCAGACATGCTATCTACTGTCCGTCCAAGTGGTTATGCCGCAGGATTGTAGAAAGGGAGGAAATCACGTGACAGTTAATTACTTAACGAGGCCCTTTTATTTAAGTTAAATTAAACAGCTTTATAATATTACGTAAACGTCCAATTCCTAAGAGAAATTAATGTTTTCAGAAAAGAGCTAAGACAGCCCAGCTTTTACAGAGGGGCGAGCAGAAGCAGGTGGGGGAAATCGGGATGCGACGTAGGCAAACGGACAGTACCTGTGCGAAAATATGATTCAATATTGAAAGCTCTTTCGTCACTGGAAAACGCGAACATATTTCTGGAACGTACTATACTCAGTAACTCAGTACTGCTTACTGTCTGCGGTCTTTGTTCTGTGTGGAGTTGGAACTTCCTTAGTAGAAGGGGTGGGAGTGAAGTACATTCAAAAACTCAGGTAGAATAAAAATTGAAGTAAAAATAAAATGATGTCCCTGTACTTATTATTATGCGAAATAGGATCGACAATGGAAATTTTTATTTATATTTTGTTTCTATATTATTTAAAATGTCTGACATTTACAAACCCAATACTGATACATGACGTGTTTTAATCTTTGTAATACTTTAACTTCAGCAATTACCAATATTTTCAAAGTTCTAAGCAAAAATGTTTTCTGCTATACATTACGGAGAGTCCTAGAAAAGAAAGATGGCTGTGCAGTATATCTACATGCTGTAATATCGGAATAATTATTTCATGAAATTAAAGAGAAGTGGAGAAACGCGTAACGAATCATCATGATTATTCATAATTCTGTAGACATTCATTTTAAAAAGTCCAAGCCATGTCAGTTGTGGATTACTGTTTCTCACTTCGTTGGGAAATATTATACTCGTAGAAAAAAACTGAATTATTGTTTTATTTCCTTCAACTTTAATGGCCACTTCATCGTAACAGTGTTAAAACAGTGGGAGACTTGTGAAAGATCGTAGAGAAAGATATCGGTGAGGTTTTGCGGCTATTTCATTTCACATAAGTTTCTCAAATATACATTTTCAATAGTTAACTGCCTACTAATAATGATAAGAAAATGTGCCATTTGTTTGACACTGATTTATTTTTTTCAAATTGTATGGTTATTGAAAAAACAATCGTTTCGTTGTATTTTCTGCAAGAAATTTGTCCTGTAAATGTTTTGTTGTACCGCACCGTAGCAGCATGATTTAAGCTCTAAAGCAGCGGTCATCAGCACAGTGCACCCCCGGGGATAGCGTCTCTTACCCGCGGATAAGAGACTGCACTATGGTGCATCCGTAGCTGATGGCGGGTATGCTCTCTGCCTGATGCACGACGGGGCATATGATGTTTCACCGAATACCCTTTACCCATTTCTGCGAGTGCTGATGACCATTGCTCTAAAACATCATACCTATGACTCGCATCACGTAATGAGCGCTGGTTCGAGTCCTCGTGGGGGAGAAATTTTCTCATGAAATTTTGGCCAGTGTATGGGGTCCCATACACGCTAACACTAACACGCTAAGTCTGTGCAACCTTAAATTCACAGGAAAGTCTCCTCGTGTATGAGCGAAAAGTATCGAGGCTTTTTGCCTTGAGATAAGTGCTCAGACTTCTAGGACTGCTTGAAATTTTCTGACTGTAGAACTCTCAAAATTAAACGACAGAAAAAAGTAAGTACAGAAATAAACGATACTGCGAGCATCTGGTCGAGATTTCAGTGTTACATTTTGCAGTGTTCTCTAGGGAAATGACAATCTATGAGAGTTCAGATTTAAGGAACTATTCTCATACATTTCCCTTAGAATTTATAGAAATGTATAAATCTTTTCCATGCAAAATCAAAGTTTTAATAACATTTATAACAGCGAAGCTGTAGATATACTATTTAAGAATGTCGCTAATGAATCACTGAGAAATAAACGCAGAACCATAAAGGAACAGAATTTTTCAAGTGATAGCATTTCTACATAAGAAATAACTGCAACTACCTCTTGGTAAACTACAAAATCTAGGAAGTAAGTCTGATCATTCAATTCAGACATATCTCCGAAGGTAAATCTTTATGTGTTGGGGCTCTTGTGAGACAGGTAACTACTCAGCATCGCATCATGATGAATTTGGGGAGCTACGATAGCCTGGTTTCGATATAAATTTCTCTTTTGCATCCGGAATTTGAGCTGGACTTCATATTCGGTAGTCTCTCTCTGCTGTCAAAGGCATCTCGAATCTTTAATTTTTATCGAAGAGTGTGTGTTATGAACAAAATTATTTAAAAATTTAAATAATATCTCAAAGATACATGTATAACTTACTGATTAGATACTTTACATTTTGGTAAACGAAGTTCAATTTCATGGACTATTTCACGTTTGCGGATGTCTCAAATATAAGAATCTGCTGGAACTGATTCGTATGAATTCAGAGCATGGAGAGAGATCTAAACCAAGCTCATCAGGTTGATCATGAAACGAGGGCCATTTATGAGCCTTGTATTCCCTACCTTAGTGTCAAGTTAACATCCCTCTCTTCAATTGGTCAGTGACAGGTTTATTTTTTGGTGCTCGGAGTTCTTTACCAAAATTTACATATAATTTTTTAAAACAATTATCAATATCATCTTTTGAAATTCAAACAACCATCTCTTAAAGGTTCCCTACAGATTATACAATTTCATTTATACCACTCAGAAGGCCTTAATTAAGGATATGCTAATTTTAAATAAAATCCTTTATTTATAAGAATAATTTTAAAGTCATCTTCTAAAATTTTATTTTATAATTGATAATCAGTGGTGTTTAATTATTACATCTTATTTTTAAACAATACTCATACTTAATTAATTATATTTTTATTTGTTATTAATTTCCGGATCCTCGTGGTCATCCTTAATTAAGGCCGTACGATTTATTTCTCTCTCTCCCTCTACATTGTCTACTGATTAGACAATACCATACGTATTTCGAGAACAATTTTATTATATTAAATTTATATCTTGCAAAATACTCGTATGCGATTATCATACAGAAATAAGATTGTGGGTATTTGTTTGGACAGATAGTTTGAGCGCCCTGAATTCACTTTAAGCCAACTGAAATATAATAGTAATAATAATAATAATAATAATAATAATAATAATAATAATAATAATAATAATTTCATTCTGTGTTCTTAGACAAACTGATAATACAGTTAAAGAAAGGAGTGACACTTTCACCGCCATCCTTATTAGACCAGAGCCTTTTATCGATTATCCCGCATGTGCTGGAATACTGTAAGCTTTGAAAGAACTTGTGTTTAAGAAATACAGAAAAGGCTGGAGTGAAACAAGAGCTATAAACTGACTGAAATTATAATTCAGAGCCCACGCCTTACTTTAGTGAATGCTACTACTACGTAGAAAGGTTTTAATGTTACTATTTTGTTTATATGATGTTATTCCATTTTCGACCAATGAAGTCTAATGAAATTTTGAATTCCAACCAATCACAATCATACCTCGCGATAATTTATGCAGCTCGATTTATCACTACCAATTTATCATATGATCGTTCTTTTGTTTAGTCAGTGTTGCCAACTATTTCCACGTAAATCGATGAGCATGAATCCATTCTACTAAATGAAGTGCGAAATTCTACTTCCACATTTACATCTTCATCTTCTAATTCCATCTCCATTGTATCTAAAGAAAATGATACTTCTTCATAACAATTGTTCATTTAATTACTGTATTAATCAGGTTATTTGTAATTATACTATAAAATGTTTAAATTAAATTATGATTTCAGCAGATAATGAAGACGTATTTCTGTTATAATAACAACAGAAAAGCGCAGTACATGTAATTAACATTTTTAAACCTGTATTTCGCTTTTCTCAATTGGCATTACTGAATAACATTCAATTTCTTTATTGCGGTAATCGTTATTCGTCTATTTCAACTTCAGAATGAATGAATAGGTTAAGTATTCATAAATATACAATTATTAACATTTTGTGAGCGAATTTTAGGGATATATTATTTACATTTTTATTTTATTCACGAAATAGTCCTAATAAATGTCAGGCTAGGTCTGAGATTTGCCAAATAAATTCACGAGCGAAGCGAGTGGATTTATCGCCAAAACTCAGATCTCTTGTGACATTACTATAGATAATGGAAAGAAAGTCTCTTCCACTTTAAGAGACGCCTGCTAAAATGGACGAATACGATTCCACATAATATCTAGTTTTAAGACAACAGATCAGAAGAAACTTGTTCATATAGTTCTATTGCAATATTCTGAATTGGAATAAATAACGTATAAATGCCTCAGAAACTACTCATTATCTGGTGATAATTTAACAAGAATTAAACCAATAATCTTGCCTCTGAATTGTATATTAAACCATTATGAATGGAGGAATACTTGTGAGTAGAATTAATACAGAGAAATGCTTCAAACAATTGAATAAGTTCTACTTTAAAAAAGATTTAGCATTGCGATCTCGAAATTGCATCGTATGAACGAAGTCTTCACTGTCGTTTTTAGTTTCGTCTCATATTTGAGAAGGAAGTCAATGAAGCGTACTTTCTTTGCACGTGATATATAACAAATGTGTGAACTTTCCCGTAGAAAGCAGGGAGAAACATAAAATTTTACGACGTTTCTTGCTATTCTAGCTATTCATATTATTTAATTTTCTTGACGATAAAGCTCTCGCCAATAATTATAAATCAGAATATTACACTTTCCAGCTTATAAACTGAAAGTGCTCTTGAGTAACGAAGTTTTATATACCTATTTTTACTAGCAGTGAGTAAGTTTATATTCAAAATTTGTACTCGGTCTGTAATTTATTTCTATAGTTAGGTAGTTAATTTATTTTATCGCATGCAAAATTCTTTCGTACTAGCTGAGTTCGAAACTCTATATCAATGACAGAATTTTAACAAATTTAAATATTGAAAACTCGTTCACTAGTAATTCACTATTATAATTATTATAATTATTATTATTATTATTATTATTATTATTATTATTATTACGACTGCCAGAACCTGTATTTTCCATGCAGAATACTAAGATTCAAAATATATCGATACAACCAAGTTGTTAACAAGTGAGCGTCGGGGTAGGTTTTGTTAGACTACACATTTCTCTGCAATCATTATTTCAACTTTTTGGAGAATTCAAAATCATCCTAGTTATTGTTGAAAAAATTAAGTGAAAACTATTTTAAACCACAAAGATTTACTGCATGACGAACTACTTACCTCTCTCGAGGATGTAAATTGACACCCGGTCATTGTGAAAGGGAATGTAAACTGAGTCTCGACTCTATATGAGGTGTTTATTTGCAAAATCAGGTACATCACTAAAACATAATTTTTCAATATGAAAGAAAAACGTTTGCAAGGAACCAAGGATTTGCAACCAATACCATTTTTAATCATACCTACAAATTCATGTGATGTATCTGATTTCGGAGCATAACAGTGCTATAGCTGTTGTAGAATCATATGAAGATATGAAATATAACATTAACACATTTTCGAAAAAATACATATTTATCTGATTTTGCAACTACACGCCTCATATAGTAGACCAAAATAAAGTTTTAAAAATCTGCCTTACTCAGAGTCTTTGTTCTTATCCGTAACTTTTGCATTCTTCGCATTGTCTAACAAGGATTTGAAAACCAATTGTGAAATGTTTCGTCACATTGTAAATCATTGTGCCACATTTGGTCTCTCATTTTTGCCACGACAAATTTTTATTGATTTCAGAGCAGCAATTCACACCGCCGCGCCGTTGAAATTTTATAGCCTCTTGTTGCCGTTTTCATTCTGACCAAAGTTGATGGCGGAAAATAAAGGCTCTTGGCTTGTCAACACACTATAAAAACCAAGACTCTGAAATAGGCAGATTTTTCAAACTTTGTTTGTCTACCGTTTTTAAAACCTGAAAGCGTCGAAGAATCCTCCATCGAAGATTTGATAGCCCATAAGTGAAAATAGGCCTATAGACTATAGCTGTTCGAGATGCCAAATTTCCTCCTACTACATGGACCCATTGCGTACCTCACAGAAAGAAATCTAAGGGGCTTAACTCAGGTGGTAGCTATAGTAAGGCCCTCTTCTACCAATCCAGCGACCTTCAAATGTTTGAAATACGTCGAACAGGGTACTTCTTTTCGTACAATCGGCGAGTAGTCCTTTCGTTTCTTTCAACTTCCCCGTAAATCAGAGGCATGTCCGTATTCGGCGAAAGTATACTCCATCCATTTCACTAATTACGAGTATTGTAATGAGAAATTAACGACACCTTGTATTATAGATTGATGTGCTAACCACTCGACATGTACGCAAATGAGTCGAGCGCTGACGAATGTCGTGCACGATGAGTGGCCTACCCTTTAGGAGTGATTTTTCGCATGTTCTAGCGGAGAATGGAGAGATTTCCGACCAAATGTGTTCATTATAGCACTTACTTTCTGCCTGACACTTGTAACATCAGTTGATTAACATTCTGTATACTGAAGTTTCGAAGTAGGCAACCTCACGTGTCCCTACATCAGCATCCACTGTATATCGCCAGCCGACGAGTTATAGAAAAATTTTCGTATTGAATTTGTCTAATCACTTTTGTAATGCGTACTTCCATAACAATCTGCAGTTTCGAATCAAAGCACTTGTCTTCTATCTTCACTCATAATATAATTTAGTTTCAAATTTCTCCTCACTCAAAGGTGACATTTATATCTAATAACTGCGTAACCTCTCATTTGTATAATTTCAAACCCCAGAAATCGTTTATAAGCTTATTCAGAATATTACACAGTATCTTGTTTTAATAACATTTCAGTTCTTTTACTTTCTAAGTTTATTCAGTTCCGTTATCGCTCTTTTTTACATTTTAACATATTAATTTATATTCCAAATAGATCCACAAGCCTTGCAGTGTTCCTTGAAGAAATATTTTCTATTAGATCGTTTGTCATTTTGGGTAGGTTCCTACTTCTTTTAATTTCCAAATAATTGTTTCACTGAGGAAAAACTAATTCTCAGAATATAACCAAAAATACTACTTTAAAAAATATAACTTTCAGAAGCTGCTATCTGTAATCCTTTCCATTCTGCCATCCAACGAATGTACGGACTAAATGATAAATAATGAATTCACTTTATACATTTTTAAACTTAAAATCCGTATATGTGGTAGCATACGCACCGCATTTTAAGATATAAATAATGAAGCTTTAATGATTCTTTGCTTTCATTTTATAAAAACTCTTGTTGTAGATATTGAAGTAAAAGCAGTAAACTTATTAATTATTTTTATGTTGTACAAGAGAAAAGTTCACGCATTTGCGTTTAACCATATTGGAGGAATTAAAATACATTTATTTCGATATATCTGCTTACAGACATATTTTCTTTTATTTAATATTCCGTTTCATTATATAATTCCTTACCTTGGCTCCAATAGCAATAACGTGCTGAACTCCGTAAGGCAATGTTGAAATAAAACAGGTAGACAACTGAAAGTTCAATTTCTATTTGAACTTCTCATGGTTGTCCAGAATTATCAGATAGTTGTCGAATTAGTTCTGTCAGTAAAATGACAGATTGAGGATACAAAGGCACAGAATTCATACTCAAATGATGTAGGGGTTTTTACCTCGTCAAATTTTACAGAATGGCTCCGTGATCCACTCAGATTCTTGTAAATTGAACTAAAGGGTGGCCAGAGCGTGTTTCTAGCCACGTAATTACCGCAATGTTATGTGTTATATGCGTTTGTGTATGTATGTTTTATGTAAGTTTATTTACAGCATGTCCCATTACAATAAAAGTAAAGCTACATGCCCTTTACAACAAATCTTTTGGATTTGCCTATAAACTGGCCACATACAATTTTCATTGTTTTCGCGAAAAATAGCTTATTGTAGCATACAAAATACATTGAGTTACACTGTGTATATATCTGCCTATTCTCGCTTACATATTTTTTAAAGTCTATCTAGTTTTATTGATTTCACAAAGTCTATAAATTCTTTTCTATAGATTTTATTGTAAGTCAACATCCCATGGTTTCTTAACATCTTGTGCCGGAAAAGGATTGGTCACTGTCTAGGTTGGGACATTCAAATTTCAAATAGGAAGTGATGTAGGCTACCGTTTGTCCAACCCCACATGCCAGTATGCTTATTGTACTGTCTTTTATTTGAATCTGTAGAAATACGAATTTATTTTTTTTTTTGTTTCTACTTATTAACGTAGCATTGTTTCATGCAATCGGTACAGTATGATTAATTTCAACCTTTCTTTGAAACTGGGAAAAAACGTTTTAATAACTGTTTCGTTTGTGGTCCTGTTTCACTCACTTTTCACTTGGAGTACACTTTTCATGTAGTTGCGTAATTTTGCACACACTCTACTCTGTCGTATCTTGCTGGTAGATTCCTGTTTTCTGCCGCTTGTTTGGCTAAATAGTCCGCCATTTCATTGTTTACTTGCCTTAATCCAGCTGTAGTGCATATTTCAACTTTGTCCCTCTAATTTGTTTTGTTTTTGTCTGATTAATTAAGTTTTAGTGATTGCTGGGGTTGACTAGCGATTCTAGGGTTACTCGACTCTCCGTGTGAAGGGCTGATATTTTTTTTATAGCTAGAGAGTCATTAAATTGATTCTAACAGCATGTACTACGCGTTCACTGTTACATAACCGCTGAGCGCTGATGTCGCCACTGTCGTTGTATATAAGATATAGTAGACGATTACAGAGCGCGCTGCATCGAGGGGATCAAAGCATTCGTGGAAGGAGATGACGCATTCTCCTAGTTCGTGGAATCAACACCGGTCAATTTACAACGGACGGGTAGTATGTATGTATGTATGTATGTATGTATGTATGTATGTATGTATGTATGTATGTATGCATGCATGCATGTATGTATGCATGCATGCATGCATGCATGTATGTATGTATGTATGTATGTATGTATGTATGTATGTATGTATGTATGTATGTATGTATGTATGTATGTATGTATGTATGTATGTATGTATGTATGTATGTATGTTTGTGTGTGTGTGTGTGTGTGTGTGTATGTATGTGTGTGTATGTATGTAATCTTTTGTGAACTGGCTGGTTATTAAAAAAATTTAAAGAAAACAATATAGCCTCAAATAAGTAAGATTAACTGGGATAATTTGACGTTTAGGGGAGAGGTAGTGGGACAACCAAGCCTAAAACATTTTGCTTCTGACTGATACAGGTTATCCTTATCGTTGATGGAATAAGTGCATACTACCAACAACATGGTTACAAATTCTTAGATTGAAGTATTGTAAGGCAATGAAATTCGTGTATTATCAGAATATAGTTCTATTTTAGTATATAGTTTTAAGTTTTTCACGAAAATTTTGGACTTCTGAAGACATTGAAAAAATGTACCTACTTAACAAGAATTACTGTTTTTTTTTTTATTTTTGGCAATACTGAGATACGGAAACACCATTAAATGTTACAATTTAAATCTTTGACAATATACGTATTCACTAGCATTGCTTAAACGTTTCTCTTCAGTATCATGTTGGGGAAAGAGTGATCCGTATGCCACTTAGAAGTTCCGTTACTTTAACTTTCCAAATGCTTTCATGTCTTATTATGGTGTATGTATTTATTTATACTGCAAGTGGGCAAGCACCCGGTGGCAGTGGTAAACACAATATAAACAATACAATTACAATAAACTACTTATAAATCGTAACCCACACAAAGGTTTTAATATCCAACCATGTCTACACCAAGTATACAATTTCTTTATTAGCGATACGTTTGTATTTTAATTGTGTGAGCTTTTGTCATATGAAAATGTATTAAACATTAGAATTGAACACTTCTTATGCTTATGGGTATTTCTATCCTTAGATATTTTTCGGTTCTCGTAATTTTTATAACGAAGTACGTTGAATTATATGCCCTGACTATCCCCACAGGGAAGGGAAAAAGGGGGATTCTATAATTTGCCCACTTAGACTGCAATATGAACGCTCAAACACCTCTGAATTGCGAACCAACGTTGTGAAGCGTTCAACCAAGAGATTAACAGCGCACGTGCGCGAATATATGCGTTGTTGAATCGCTACAAGAAGAGAGAGAGAATGCGTGTTTGAATCCCGGATAGTGCACTCGGTCGATTACCTGTTACGAAGAGTGGAACGGAGAATCTCTTTGTTAATTATGGGATCAAGTCTTTGGTTACTTGTTAAAAATGATGCTAAAGATGTGGAAGATTGGATCCACCGTTATGAGTTTAAGAAAGGGTAGTTACAAGCGCGTGCTACTCTTGCTCAAGTGATAATTTTTGCAGCATAGTTCCAGCGGACCCGATTTTGACTTGCGGCATGCAGTGGAAATTTACCTCCCTTGAATTAGGACTCGTGTTTTCCCTGTATTGTGTTAGCGCTGATCTTACGCCATGCAGAATTCATGTTCACATAGTTGTGCTACTTCTGAATGTTTATATTGGTTCATAATCCGTACAACAATAAAGACGATATAGACCAAAAGTTATTATTCTTGAAGTATGTCATTCAATAATATCCATTTTTCCTAGAATGAGTTTTCAAAACAATATCTTCATTTTCGTCTTCTGTAGCACTATGATCCTCTAAGTTTAATCCTCGCTCTCTACTAAAAGCATTCCGTTCTGCTTGAATCACACGACTTCTCAACGGTAATTTTTTTTACGCATGCAGTGTTGTTAGCCTTACAATTCAACCCCCAATCAGGATGACTAGAACTCCTCTGTTAGGGTTACTATACTCTTCAAAAAGTAATTCTGTTATCGATAGGGCATACACATAAAAATGCATAATATGATCTTTCTGGGGGTTTACTATGTTTATAATAAGTAAAATGTGAATAAATGTCGGATAGACACATATGTTTTTTTCTTATTTTACATTAAAGTTCAATATTATATAGGTTATTTATTTTTATACATCTTGATTACACAACTTTTAACACTGTATCACTTTGGAATATGTAGTTTATTGCTTTCGCGTGTTAAATATTAGGTACAGTACTTTGTTCAGTAGTTCCAGCCTCTTGTGGGCTGTCCTGAGAACTGGTTGGTCCTGATCTCCGCGCCTTTCCTGTGTGTTTGTGTAGTGTAATGTGGAGTATTCCTATGTTTTTTGTAATTTATGTTTTGTCTTTCTTATTATGTTGTCTATTATGTTAGCGGTGTATCCATTTTCTTGTGCTATGTATTTGATTGTAGTCTTGCTGGCCCATTGGTGCGTTGAGTAATCTGTATACCACTGTTCGGAATGCAGCTTGTTTGTGTTGTGTTGGATGTTTGGATGTTTGTGTATGTGTGTTATTGTTGTTGCTGTTGGTTTTCTGTTGATTATGAATGTGTGTTTGTTGTCAATTTCTGTTATTGTGATGTCTAGAAAATTTATGGATTTGTTGCTTTCAATTTCTAATGTGTAGTATAGCTTTGGATGTATTTTTTATGTGTTGATGTAGGTTTTCAATCTCTCTGTATAGCGCTAAATGCGCTGATCGATCAATAAATTATTTTTAAAAAATCTCTCTTTTGTTTCCGTTGTATAGTATTAGTATGTCGTCTACGTATCTGTGCCAATATATGATAATGTCTGCATATTTGTTGTTGTCTTTGTTTAGTGTATAGGTACAGTAAATGTTTGTTAAATACGTATTGTGTAGGAATATTTCTGCTAGTATGCAGAAATATATATAATATTGTGCTCACAATAAAAAATCCATAATTTAATCTTTAATGAAATATATAAATTTTGGGTTTACACACAACAATATTACGTGCAGGAACGCCTGAAATATGCAAAAAATTTATAAGCGTAATTGGATATTTGTCCTCAGACAGACGTTCAAAATATGTATAAAATATTTTGCATGACTTTCAACTTACACACACATTTTCATACGAATCCTAGCTCTAGTCAACCAATTGAGTTATACTTGTCATCATTAATACTTTAAAGCAGTGGTTCCGAACCTTTTTTGACTGACGACACACTTTTTTAACGCCCACGATATCGCGACACACTTATTTCCTTTTATTAATAATATAATAATACCAAGTAACTTCTATGTAGTGTCGGATATCCAGTGTTGTAGATAAGTCGATGTTAATACGCAATAGACAATTCTAAAGCAAGCAGTAACTTGAGTGGCATTTGAAAAAAAAACAAAGGTATGTGTAAAAAATTCCAACCTATCTATGCTGGATGTCCAATGAAATATTATCGTTTTTGAAAACTCACCTATTTGAATTAATGTGAAGTCTGCGCTTTGTAGATAGCACAGAGTTTGTCTATATGTGGCCTTATGCTTGACAGGCCAACACTTAAATTATCTTCAAGATGTAGCAGTCTGTTTCTTTGTTTAGATTTCACTATTTTATGGTAGAAAATGTTGATTCAAACAAGTATGACGTTGAAAACAGCAGTTCTAAATGTATTTTTAGTTTATTCGGCACCATCGACTGAATTGACAAACCATTTCCGTGTATAAGACACTCGGGATTTTGTTCATATTCATCTCCACGCCATGTAAAACCACATAGCAAGTGTCGATCACTATATTTACGACAGGCGGTGCGTTTTTGTGAACCCATAAGAGAATTTTTGCTCACATTATTTGAATTAGCACTGCTGTCATCTAACCAGAATTTGATTCAGATTGTATTTTTCGAATTAAAATGCGTACATGGCAAAATCTAAATAAAGCCCTCGTTATAAAATAGTCGCACTATCATCCCCTCGATACTAAACTCTGTTTATTACTAAGTGAGAAGAGTAAACGAATTACTAAGCAATGTTGCACTCGAATTATCGCCAGGCAGAAAAATTAATCAGAGCCTTGTTCCAGGTGTTCACGTTTCATTAGTAAAGTTTGTCTCAAAATAAAATATACTGGGTGTTCAGTTCAAAGTTTGTCATGGCTCGCTGTATGCCGTCATATGGCTAGTCGATGAGCCTAGAGAATTCAATCTTCCTACACTTCCGCAGAGGTGTATCACTATGTGCTAGAGAAGTTGCCTAGCAAGTACGGCGTTCATTCAGAAGAGTACTTACCGATACGTACGGTAACGCCGGTAGTGGCAGGAATGTGAACTTTTTTCGAAACGTGTACTGAGGTAATTTTTTTCTTACTGTCGGGATATGGGGAGAGGGTTAAGACGATTACTTAGCCTACGTATTTGTTGACATTAACTTCGACGGCCAACATGGACACGGAGCATTTGATTTGTATTGTGGAATGTAGCCGTACGCAACCGATGATAACAAATACCCTGCGTACGACTTGGCCGTGCAAAACACAGTTCGAAAGAGGTTATGGTAGCACACAAACCGAACAGACCGCCATCTGTTGCTACGACGTTCAGTTATACCGTACACGTTCTCAAGTTTAGATTGAACGCCTTGATTAATAGGCAACTTCTCTGACACAAAGCTGAAACTCGCTTCAAATCGCTGACTCGTCATGACAAACTTTCAAATGAACACCCAGTATTATATCAAAGACTTCATTGTAAACAAAAAAATACGTTTCAAAGAGACTTTCTGGATGGCATAACATTTATTTTTCAATTCCAAAGTTTCGTGACACACTTCATGGGGCTGCGCGACACACTGGTTGGGAACCACGGCTTTAAAGTAAAGCAAGTGAACAGCTTCAAATACTTGGGATGTGCTATAAACAGTAACATGAGCTGCAGCCAAGAAGTCAAAAGGAGGATAGCAATGGCAAAGGAAGCTTTTAATAGAAAAAGGAGCATCTTCTGCAAACCTTTTGATAAAGAACTAAGGAAGAGACTAGTGAAGTGCTTTGTGTGAAGTGTGGCATTGTTTGGGGTAGAAACACGGACATTACGACGAAATGAAGTGAAAATAATAGAAGCTTTTAAAATGTGGATATGGAGAAGAATGGAGCGAGTTAAGTGGACAGACAGAATAAGAAATGAAGTTGTGTTGAAAAGAGTGGTTGAAGAAAGAATGATGCTGAAACTGATCAGAAAGAGAAAAAAGAATTGGTTGGGGCACTGGCTGAGAAGAAACTGCCTACTCAAGGAAACACTGGAAGGAATGGTGGTTGGGAGAAGAGTTCGGGGCAGAAGAAGTTATCAGATGATAGACAACATTAAGATATATGGATCATATGCAGAGACTAAGAGGACGGCAGAAAATAGGAATGATTGGAGAATGCTGGGTTTGCATTGGAAGACCTGCCCATGGGCAGAACACTTATGTAATGTATGTATATATGTATGTAATAACTTAAGAATTACAACTATTTCATTTATGGACCATTTCACCGATACAGTGTAAGAATCCGTTGAATTTGAACCAATCCGAGACATCTGTCACAGCAATAGTGTTGATTTTAAATAGTCACATTTTTCTTGTCGCTGATGATTCACAATACTTTCCTGCTTGATAGACTACATAGGCATTTACAAAGTAATGTGAACTGTATTTTTTCCACAAAAATCAATGTGGAACATCATATTCTAATAATTAATAACCTCGGACTTTATATCTAATAATTTTGCTTTTACGGAATATAACTTCCACAGTTAAATTTAAATTTAATTACATTTATAATAAAAATTAATATTTCCTTTGTCTCTTTCTTTCTATCATTTATATTTATTTTTAATTTACAGTAGTTAACACTTTGGACGTATTTTAAATAAATATTTCCATTCCTTGTTTACTAATGCAATAGGCTATTATCTTTATTTATTAATATTGTATATATATTATTCTATTCTCGAAACAGTCTTTTTAAATTCTCGTGAATTTATTTACAGATTAAAAAACTCTCGTGATCTCACAACAGAAAAATTAAATCACATACAAATAACTACTGAATCAACATAGCGTTGGATCACCATTAAGGCTGCACTTCTTTACCCAAAATACAAGAAGCAACATAATACTGTCTGAGAACTAAATGATCATTATCACTAACATAGTTGACACGAAAAATGATGTTTGAATGGCTGGATTATAATAATTCGTTTTGTAATTACTTATGCTGTGGCATTAAGATTAATAAAATGTGAATACTAAAAAAGAGCAAGCTTTGTTGTGAAAATCTCATGACCAACCGCAAAGAAGAGTACGTAATGTCCAAAGCGTAGGTAATTGTTGTTATGTAGAAAAGCATAAACTAATTTACTATACGTAAAATGTTTTATGGTTTAAGCATGAAACCGCATTGAGTTTACTGCATTACATAATAAAATGACTTTAGAACAGCAACAAGGTGATATATTAAAATAATTCCGTGAAATCTTTATTTTTTAAGAACAAGTTAGTGTCGGATCTTTTTATGCTTAGATGTGTTCATGTTTATATTTTATATTCTTTATTGAGTAATATTTGGGATACATAAAAGTTATTATTGGAAATAAAATTTAATTCATTCTTAAACACTTTCCACTAAATTTAATATAATTCTATTCTTACTTGTATATTTGATTAAATGTTCAAGTTCTCAGCAGTGAGTTAAGTGGAAGTGCTTATAGTTGAGAACTCTGTTTCAAATTCGACACGAAAGTTAAAATTCATATCCCTTCCACAAGAACTATGTGTGTGCCCTTCTATTTGTTTTCGTTCTGTGTTTCTTAAGGGCGATGCTGCAATATGATCGTATTGATCATCATAGATAAACCTATGAAATAGAACAAACATAAACAATATCTTTGTAACAAATTACGTAAAATTATATACGAGGATCATTTCATAAATAATGCACAGGTTGGCAGTACTGCAGATTGAGTGACGCAACAACAGTGAAAATTACGTCAGTTGCAATTGAAAGCTTGATAAAGAAGCACGTGTTTTGTTTCATCCATAGCGTATTCTGTGTTTATATAACGAAAGCTACAATGGAGCTTGCACGTTTCTCGGGTACTGTTACTGTTGAAGATCAAAGGCCGTACATTAAGATTGAAACTTTACGTGGCAAAACCCCACAGAAATCCACAATTCTTTAAATGAAGTTTGTGGTGATTTAATAGTGGACCGTAGCACAGTTTCTCGTTGGGCTCATCGTTTTCGTGGGGGTCGTATGAGCGTAGACGATGATCCAAGACCAGGAAGTCTGAAAACATCAACAGATGAACGAAGTGTGAAACTTGTGGCACATGCGTTTGAAAAAGATCGTCGTGCGACATATGGAGAACTTCCTGAAGCCACAAGAATTCCACTAACGTCACCATTCCGTATTCTGACAAACGATTTAAAGAAGAGAAAAATTTCTGCGCGATGGATCCCTCACTGCTTGATTGCTGAACAAAAGCAGAAACGCTTGGACATTGTAACCTTGCTGAAACAAAGATTCGACGTTGAAGGTCATGCATTCTTGTGTCGAATTGTCGCTATTGAAGAAACTTGGGTTAGAGGCTTTGAGCTGGAGTTGAAATCACATTCCAACGAGTGGAGAGGTTTAGCTTCCCCACGACCAAAAAGATTTAGAGGTTTAGTTTTCCCACGACCCCTCCCCCCCCCCAAAAAAAATCGACGACCTCAATCAAAAGTGTAGCAAATGATGATCTTTGCGTATGAGTAACAATAAATCATCAAGACAGAGTCCCATGCGGAACAAGTGTCACAGCATTGTATTATCTAACTTCATACAAAATCTGCGCAGAAAAATGCACAGAAATCGATCTCAGTTGCTCGAGGCTGGGCTACTGATTCTCCACGACAAAGTCACGTTAATATGGATGAGAAGTCTTACCTCATGTTCCCTACAGTCCGGACACGAGTCCACCAGACTTCGACTTGTTCCCAAAGTTGAAAGAACCTATGCATGGTTGTCGTTTTAATTCTCTGGAAGAGCTATCTGCCACCGTTACGCGAACCAATCGACAGATGATAGAAGTGGTGCCTTAGATGGAATATTAAAGCTTCCCAGACATTGGGATTCAGTCATTGAGAAGCAGGGAGACTATATTGAAGGATTGTAAGAGATGCTGTAAAAAAACGAACGTGTAAGTAAAAAAAAAATTGTGTGCGTTATTTATGAAATGACTCTCGTATTATTTTGTTCGGTTGAGAAATTACTTATCAATAGAAGTATTTAGTAATCTACGTAGGTGTCTACAGTTTACCTTGCCTTGTTTCAGTCTGTAATCCAATATGGAATATTATGATGGGGTACTACTTATAAAACTAATTTTATCTAACTAGATTCATTACAGAGAAGTATAAATAAGTATATATTTTTTAAAGAAGCTATTGTTTATCCTACCGAAAAATTGTCTAAAGAATTTAAAGTCTGGATTAATCTTGATAAGGATAGGGACCAATGGAGGGCTTATGTGAGGACGGTAATGAACCTCCGGGTTCCTTAAAATACGTAAGTAATAGTTACAATTAGGCTTCGTATTCCATCTAGGAATAACATTTAGCAGCGATCTCGGCTGGGGGGAACACGTTACTGACACAGCGGGAAAGGCATGGAGGGCGTCACACTTTGTGATGAGGGTACTAAGGAAAGGCTCTGATAAATCCAAAGAGATTGCATATAAATCACTAGTTCGTCCAGTAATGGAATATGGTGCTGCATGTTGGGATCCTTACAGATTAGAACATATTAAGACACTGGAAAAGATTCAAAAACAGGCTCTCAAGTGTTGTAATAAATCTCCATTAAAATGGGACACACTCACGGATCGGAGAACGCGAATTCGATTATGCGCAATGTTCGAAACATACAGAGGTGAGCCTGCCTGGAGAAAAATAAAAAATAGGTTGCAGCCGTCAAATTACTCTTCAAGGAACGACCACTCATATAAATTGAGGGAAAGAAGACAGAGGACGGACACTAGAAAGTTTTTTTCTTTTCTCAATCGTACTATCAGGGACTGGAATGCTTTACCTGCAGACTTACTAAAGGCTTTACCAATAACCGAAAATGTATTTAAAAATAGGCTTAAGAACTTTACTAATAGACGGTAGTATATTATACACACTATTTAAAGGGTGTAATTGATATCTTGTTATTTGAAGTGTTCTAACAGTGAGGAAGTGTGTTATGTCAGTGAAGTGTGCAGTGTCAGTGAAATCTGTTGTGTAAGTGAAGTGTGTTGGTGTCAGTGAAGTGGCTGTGCAATGTATTTGAACAGTGAAATGGTTAGAAGTGTTAGTGAAATCAGGTAGAATCAGTGCAGTGAGTGAGTTGACAGCGAAATAAGAGTAGTCCCGAAAGGTACTTGTGTAGATATGAACCTGTCACACTCGTGGGTCTTAGTTCGAACTTAGGGTTAAGATACAAATTAGATGTACTTTAAATGTTATTTTAAGTGACCATGCTTCATTTAATTTAGGATGCTCCTTATTATTATTATTATTATTATTATTATTATTATTATTATTATTATTATTATTGTTAATATTACTATTATTAATTATTATTGTTTTTATTAGTTGTGTTTATTATTAATTGTCATTATTGAGTGTAATTAGTTACCACTGCCACCGGGTATATACCCATTTGCAGTGTGAATAAATACATACATTACATACATACATACATATATACATACATACATACATACATACATACAGATTGAAGTTAAAGACACATTGGGTATATAGTACGCCGAACACAGGTATGCAACGGATAAGAATATAAACAAACAGATCGTCACTGCGTGTCCGTGGAGAACAGTCAACTCCCTACATTCTGTAGCTATACTAGTAAAAACATGCTTGAGCCGTGATGTTCATTTTCATCGTGATTTTTGCAGTGAATAATAACGTGCATTCGTAAGTTACGGAACTTGAACATATGCGGAGATCACTTGAAATTATTTTATATTGCAAGAAATTCTTTCAATAGCACATGACGTTATTGGTGCATGATGTAGTACAAGATATTCTTATTGTGTGATATTTTTTCGTATTTCATTGGAATATTGCATATGTCGCTCATTACTGAAAACCCACTAATTTTCTATATAATTTTCTAGAAATTCCCTAAAATGTAGATTATTTAATTTATTAATTGGGATATTGGCATTGAACATCATCGTAGGCTACACAAATGCATGCTAAACGTTGAGTTAATATCTTCATAATTTTCAGGTTTTGATGGTACTGGTTCTTTGAATTACGCTCAGTACACTTTCTGTACCTTTTGGTATTGCAGTGTCTTTCAGTGCAGTGTTTTTGTCAATTTTACGTTTTTTTTTTTACAAAATTTATATGTAATCTTGTCTATATTGAAAATGAAAATATTACTTAAAATAGCCTCAAGTATGTCCTGCAATGTTACACGCTCGAACGTCTTACGTAAGGCATTTTACCTCTGCAATGAACCTTCAATCAGCCACAAAGATGTAATGAAGGATGGACAGAACAGAGAAAAATTCTCTCCGGCACTGTAATTCGAACCCCGGTTTTCAGCTCTACGTGCTGATGCTTTAACCACTAAGCCATACACCGGATTCCAGTTCCGATGCCGGATCGAATCCTCTCAGTTAATAATAATAATAATAATAATAATAATAATAACACAAAGATGTAGTTATTTAAATAATACGACTAGTAAGAGCAGTGATCGATGACTACTCACTATGACTGCGTCCCGGTTTTGACTTTCTAAAGGAAGAGGGCAGAGGATGCATAACTATTTTGTATATGAACGTACCTGTACCTGCGCTAGGACGTCACATATACTTCGAATCATGCAACCTCATTCCAGTTTATAGGTAGATGAATTACGAAGTCTAGTTATAATAAGTAATATTTTTATAGCAAAAACAGTATTATTATTATTATTATTATTATTATTATTATTATTATTATTATTATTATCATTCTATAATGGAGAAATTACGTTACAGGCGTCATGTACAAGCTCATAATTCCCGATGGTTTTAAAATGAATAGTGTGAAGGAGCACACGTATTGAAGTTTAAGATTAATATGGTTTATAAAAACAATATTCTTAATTTTATATACGTAACGCAATTCAATAATCGTTTGGCAGTAACTTTCAAATGTTTAGGAAACTAATTTGTGTATTTATGAAGTAAATTAAGACATAATATTCCTTTAACAAATTTTATCAACTTGACCACAGCCTATGTTAAAAATGAGTAATGGAAAACCATTAAAACTTTACTTAAAATAGCAGAAGAGGGTCCTTTCGTTATCAGGTAGAACGAAGGATCATTAATGGGAACAAGTTATAAAATACTTTGTCACAGCCACACTTGGGAGCATTTAGTAACGGAGTGAGCCATGGAAAAATGTTTACTACCGCACTGCTGATAATAACTTTGTTATTTCTTTGGTTCGCAGGGACTAAAATGAATGTAGTATTTTGTAGATTGTAATAATGAAGGAAGAATCTCTTATTGTGCAAGCACACAGAGCTTTGGGTAACATATTTCTGTGTATAATACAAGTCACATGTAATTTTAGAAAATGTTCTTCATTGCTCGTATGTTATTCTTTGTTTGTTAATGATACAAATCCTACGACGAATCTGTTCAGCATGGCACATCAGCTAATGAGGTCTTATTATATTCAGAGCTGAAAGTAGAAGTATACCCCACCCCTGTTACATATTTCAGTTACTGTATGATGAAAGGAAAGGTTTGCGTTTGTTAAATTTAATGCAGACATGTACTTAAGCACAAGTACATGATTCCGAGCAAGAGAGTTCTCTTTACATTCGTATGAAACTAATTACCCGTTAAGATGAAATATGAAAAAAATATATATAATTGTATATGGTGTATAATAATGATGCTCGTTTGCGTGTTCATACTGTGCTGTATCATCATTTCGCCTAACCATAGTCTTCACTACTGCGATATCCATCATCACCGCCACTTCCTACATCAAACACTGGGGCTTTGATCTATTTCGCTCTCTCTCTCTCTCTCTCTCTCTCTCTCGAGCTAAAATTAGACAGTCACAGCTTGTGCGACTAGCTGGACATGTGGTCAGCATGACATAAGAACATTATCTAAAATAAAATTGCAAACATTGAGAACAATAGAGATAACCAGAAAATATAACTGTATACTCCACACACAGAAAATCTAACTGGGGTTTGTGCTCTAGGTATATTTGAGCAAAAAGCATTGTTACAAGAGACACAGCGGAGAAATATTTCAATCAATGCTTCTGACATGAATACGTCTATAGGCCGGTTCACAATAAACCGGGAACTGAAAAGACAACGAAAACGAGAACACGAATAATGTTAAAATAAGTGTATTTAAATGCGAAGGTTCACAATAGTTAATTGTGAATGATCACATTTAACGGAACGCACAGGTGAAATTACTAAATCTTACAGTTTTCATTTTTTTTCTCAAAGACCAAGGACACTAGAATAAAATTATGTGACACTTTTCCTTATTAAGATGAAATAAATGGCAGGAATTTTTTTCAACGTGATTTTCTTTAATTTTCGACGTGTGGAACCATTTATATATTAATTTAATGAATGTATATATAAATGGTTCCACACGTCGAAAATTAAAGAAAATCACGTTGAAATAAAATCCTGCCCTTTATTGCATCTTAATAAGGAAACGTGTCACATAATAATTTTATTCTGGTGTCCTTGGTCTTTGAGAAAAAAAATGAAAACTGTAAGATTTAGTAATTTCACTTGTCCGTTCCCTTAAATTCACTTATTTTAACAATATTTCCGTTCTCATTCTCGTTGTCGTTTCCATTCCCGGTTTATTGTGAACCAGCCTTAATAAGTTCGGTCCAGTACAGGTTTCCATCCCAAACAGTCGACCTACACATTTTATGGTCGATCGACAGTTGAAGGATCAACGTAATAAGTGACCTTGAATTGGAGCGAGTGACTTTATCTGGCGATACGCGGGAGAGGAGAGGTATGAATTAGCGGGTCGAGCAACAGCCGAGGCAGTGTAACTCGACAATACGAAGAGATACAACGTTCGCAGTGGTGTGAAACGATTCGTAACGATTTAGGCCACAAATACAATTTATCCTTCAATAATAAAAATTTTTCCTAAAATGTGCTCCATATACTTTTCAAACTCTATAAAAACCTGCTGTTTACTTTTTAATATTATTCTTGAAATGATAAGAAACATGATTTTATGTAGATAGTCATTCAGTTTATTGGCGAATGAACGATAGAACAGCTTACAAAATACTCAGATCTCTCATCATGAATCCAGTTTATATCATTTTGTGGAATAGAATTTTGTAATTAACTGTGTCAAATGCTTTCGAAAAATCCAAGTAAATTACATCTGTCCTTATACCAATATCCAAATTGTTGTATAATTTCAGTGTGAAAAAAATAAATTATTTCAAGTGGATATTTCAGGAAGGAAATCATGTTGATGTTTAAGATAGAATAGGATTAATATGATGGAGTATGGTCACATACTTCTGCCATTGAATTTATTGCGGAAATAGATCGGTAATTGGATATGTTTTAGTAATTATTAATTTTCGAGATGGGTAATAGATGAAAATTTCAATTTGTCTGGAAGACATGAATTCTTTAATTTGAGACTGAGTTGAATCCAGTGGAGTTGACAGTATTTCTCCAAAGGCTTTTACGTTATGCAATTTGGACTACTTGATCTTTCAGCTTTTAATTTTTAATTGATGACAGTTTTTACGACATAGTTTCAACAAATCAGAGCGGTCCTTCTAATTTTTAGCTTCAGATATGTGTCTTCCCACCACTGTGTGGTGGCTACAGTGGTTTTAAGTGGAACAACCTTCTGTCTCTTTCATGCAAAATGAAAAGTGCTTCGTACTCTAAAAAAATTTCGTGGAATTTATAGTTTTCAAAGAGCTTGCCTTTTTATCACTGGATATCGCAGTTATGAAATCAAAATAATTGTTCTATTTCTGTAAATATTTGACTTTTTATTGTATTCTGTTCTGAATGCAAAAAGCAAAAGCTAATCAACTAAGCCAACATGTCTTTTTTTTTTCTTCAATGTTTGATTCTGCGAAATAATACACATGGTGTAATGGACTCTGCGCATGTAATCTTTTATATCAAAGTACCCAGATATAAAAGATATTTGTGTGGTGGTGGTGGTGGTGGTTCTAAGAACTATGCACATTCAGTCCTATATCAGAATTGTGCAATTTATATTTAGTACTTGGTGATTAGTGATACAATATTAACTTTAGTTCAGAATATATTATACATTCGGGGTTTGTATGCTACAATTCATAACTTACAGTATATAAGTGGAACAATAATGAGGAAAATTAGATATAGGCCTATAATCATAAAATATATGTATGCAACATTTTTATTGCAATAATTTTCCTTTACCTTGTTTTCTGTTATTTGCCAGACGAACGTGTATTTGAACTATTAGATATACATATTCTATGTGTGCGTGTAATTAAAATTACAATTAGAATTTGAAAACAATATTGAATTTATTTCTAACTTTGCTTAAGTATATTAATTTTAGTGAATTACTCTGTTAGGATATGCATGTATGTATGTATGTATGTATGTATGTATGTATGTATGTATGTATGTATGTATGTATGTATGTATGTATGTATGTATGTATGTATGTATGTATAGACTACGACAGAAAATTCCCTTCTTTCCAGAATTCACAGCAATAGTAACTGGCCATGGAAAGCTGAGGGCATACCTTCACAGATTTAGACTTTCAGACAACCCGATATGTCCATGTGGAGAAGAAGAACAAACTGCAGATCACGTCGTATTCCAATGCAAAAAATTATATACAGAAAGAAAGGAAATGAGTAAAAGAATAAGAAACATTGGCGGAGATTGGCCTACGACTCATGACAAGCTACTTAGCAAGTATTTGCAAATATTCGCCCGTTTCATCAGCTCGATAAACTTCAATGATCTACAATAATATGCCAATTAATCATGACAGATTGCAATTAAAATATTATATTATACGATATCATAGTATGTATGAAGATTATAACTAAATACGTGTATATTATAATATGTTAGGTACTGTAAACTGATGAATTGAAATTACAAAGCATGTATTATTACTATGTAATGGGGCATGCAGTTAATAAAAAAAATGTATTATGTATGTATGTATGTATGTGTATGCGTGTATGTATGTATGTATGTATGTATGTATGTATGTATGTATGTATGTATGTATGTATGTATGTATGTATGTATGTATGTATGTATGTGTATGTATGTATGTATGTATGTATGTATGCACACTGACTGACAAAAAAAATCACGCACCAAGAAGGAGTTGTGGGAATTGCATGAAACCCGATGTGGATGATCGTAACATTGATGTATGTAAATGATTACAATATTAGAGCAAAATAATAATTTTATTGCTGAAAACTGACCACCTGAATTGAGGCTCTAGCACCCTGTTTGTCCACCTCTAGTTTGGATGCAAGCTGTAATACGGGCGAGTATGGAGGCATACAGATTTCGTATGGTATCCTGCGGCATATCTGTCCATATTTGCCACAACTGGTTCTCTATATCTTGTGAACAGCTAGGTCGCTGAAGTTGGCGTCCCAGGTGATCCCAGACATGTTCGATTAGTGGCAACTCTGGCGATCGTGCAGGCCATGGAAGTGTGACAACGTTGCGGAGGCATTCCCGTGAAATCCTTGCTGTATGCGGCCGAGCATTATCCTGCTGGAAAAGACCTGTTGGAAATCCTGCCATGAGTGGCAACATATGTGGCTGAAGGATGTCCTGCACATATCGCTGCGCTGTTATTGACACTCGTATCATTACTAGGGGTGACCGACTGTCATACGTGATGACCCCCCAGACCAGCACGCCAGCAGTGGCTGCGGTGTGTCGCGCCACAGCAAATGTAGGATTGAGGCGCGCACCACGAAGGACTCCAGACACGAACACGACCGTCGTCAGAGCTCAAAGAGAACCTGGATTCGTCACTAAAGACAATCTGGTTCCAGTCTTCAGATTTGTCGCTCACGACACCACTGCAAACAGAGGCGACGGTGGACGGGTGTCAATGGCAGGACATGTAATGGGCGCCGTGAGACCAAATTTCCTTCAGCATGGTGCCTGGAAATGGTTCGGGCAGACACAGGGGCCTGTAATAATGGTGCTACCTGTCTCAGGACGGTGGGCGATGAAACAGTTGGATTTGTTCTGGCTTGCCGGAGGATTCGACTATCTTCTCTCCTGGCGGTCAGTCGAGGGCGTCCTGAGCCCAGTCGCCTAACAGTGTGGTCAGAATGGCGTAGGTGGCTGGCGATTCGCCGATACGACCATCCAGCCTCGCGCATTCTAATAATGCGTCCCCTCTCAAACTCCGTTAACTGGGTAAAGTCTCTTCGATTGCGTCATAGAGGCATGTCGAATGATGGACGACTTTTATGCAACCGGAAACAACAGTCCAATACGTTCGAGTAGCCTGTGCAAGCCCTTTTATAGGCCACGAATGACAGCAGGTTCACGACCTCTGGTGGCAACACCATTCAACAAATTACGTTACTATGCTAATCATTTGACAATCTCATTGGGATGTAACTGTATGCCGAGGTTTCCAGCAAAACGACAACTCCTTCTTGGTGCGTGATTTTTTTTTGTCAGTGTATGTATGTACGTATGTATGTACGTACGTACGTATGTCTGTATGTATGTATGTATGTATGTATGTATGTATGTATGTGTGTGTGTGTATGTATGTATGTATGTACGTACGTATGTTTAATCAACAGTCCGAAGATTTGTTGGAACCTCATAAGTGATACCAATAACGCATCACTCATGAGACAACTAAGCCAAGAGAAATTGGGGTATGCTCCCAGTTTCTTTCCCACTCCATTGTACACATCGGTGACTAGTAATAAAATAGTTCGCCTATCAGACTTGAGATATATTAAACACATATTTCCTCTGATACATATCATCAGCTTAGATGCAGTGTCTGATGATAAACGTATCAGCCAGAACCTCAATCAGACATAATATTGGAGTATACGAGTAATTTAAAAAAAAATTAGTTACTTACCTGCTTGCTTTTGTTGAAGTTGTTGCAGATATAAAATCACTACACCTGAAAACAACGAAATATTTTACGCCAAATAGGTAAAAGGTTTAAAATAGGCCTATTCCCTCCACTTTGAAAATAGTTCCTAATCGGCTGTTTAATAGCGATCTATAACTGCAAGAAAACGTTGAAATAATTTAAGTAGGCCTAAGTTACAATGCTTTGGCCTGCGTAAAATAAGGTAAAAAAGGAGAAAAGCCGCTTTGACCGTGACAACAAAGTTAGACAGCCTTAAGGCAGCGTAAAAATTACGCTCGTGGTTTCTAATCTTAGTTAACTAAGTCATGGATATTTGTCCGTTCTTCTGTGTGTTGTCGTATGTCAGTCTGGTGTGAGTCCCTTACAGTTTCCCGTATCCAATCTCCCGAAAATTCATTCTCTCGAAAGACAGTTTCTCCGAATCCAATATCCCGAAAAACTTTTTCCGAATACTGATATTGTAAATCTAAAAAATTTCGAAAAATTACTTGGCAAATTTAAGAACTGTTGTTTTAATTTTGAATGTACAATTTTAATCATTTATTATTAATTATTTATTTATAGTGTGAAATGTATTATATGCAATATAGTTTTAGTAATTGCAAATTCATGAATTTTTATCTAAAGCATGAAATTATAATGTTAAGCAATTGTGTATAAATATGTTAGCGTAGAGTATATTATATTTGTATTCACTAACTTTGGATTATTTTTTATAAACCTGTATATATTTCTTTACCACTGATTAGGTTCTGATATGTACAGTAGTGACAAAAAAAAATCGGACCGACCCTTGTAGCTGATTTCAGAGCCTTGTTCACTCCAGAGCACGATAGACTGGTAACTAAGACTTTCGTAGTTCGAATCCTTCCTGGGAAGGAAACTTTTTTTGTTCCTTATTCAAATTTATTCCCAATACTTTTCGATTTCAGCGATATTTTACTACTTAATTAACTTATTATTCCCTGAACATGAATTTTACCAGCAATGGAAAAGTATTGGGAATAAATTTGAATAAGAAACAAAAAAAAAGTTTCCTTCCCAGGCAGGATTCTAACTACGAAAGTCTTAGTTACCAGTCTATCGTGTTCTGGAGTGAACAAGACTCTGAAATCAGCTACAAGAGTCGGTACGGTTTTTTTTTTTTTTTTTTTTTTTTGCCACTACTGTACGGATACGGAAATAAAATTTGGAGCTCCATTATTGTATGTTTCTCTTAGAACACACTGCACATGTGCAGTAAACAAGAGCCCCTGTATATAGGCTACTTGTGGACAGTCGTGTGAAATTGTTACCTACATACAGTTGGACTCCCATCAAGACTATCTTCAAATTTTAATTTCGTATCTTTACACTTATCATGCAGTAGGCCTACATCTCACTTGACGATATGTGTCCGAGGAAGAACAATAATTGTTTGTATATATCTGAAGTTTAAACATTCCTGGCAATTTACTATCTGACACACTCAAATAACGTCCATTCAACCTAAGTTGCATTCGGGATTATTCTTTCAGAATAATGGATTCGGAAAAATTGTTTCGGGACAGTCGCTTCGGGAGAATTTACAATGAAACAAAATTGCATTCCGGATTGCGGAATCGGAAAAATGGTCGGGAACTTTGCGGTACACTAAATTATAACTAGACACCGTATTCTGACCTAAGGCGTTCGGAGATAAGGTTAGTTGTTCATGGAGCATATTGACGTGACATCATAATTGACGCATGCTACAGATGTTGTCAGGGAAAATCTGTGTCTTGTTTGTACTGCAGTTGCCGTTCTATTCAAGATTCAAAACTAGAAATCATGGATTGTTTTGCAATGCATTGTAATGATAAAGACTGGTACTACTATGTTTTTTTCTACAATTTAAATTATTTGTTCATTTACTTAATTTATTTGTTTTTATTGGCAGAGTTAAGGCCTTTTCTTCCACACATCAGTATAAAAATACATATCAAAAACAAGTAACAGCAATAGAGAGATCAGTGGAATAATAATAATAATAATAATAATAATAATAATAATAATAATAATAGTAGTAGTAGTAGTAATAATAATAATAATAATAATAATAATAATAATAATAATAATAATAATAATAATAGCAAAATGTAGATGTGTTTACATGTAATTCTAAAAGTTCAACAATTACAATTTAATGTTAAGCAAGAGAATAATTTGTATCAAAATAATAATAAACATAATGAACTATATTATTTATGTATTAAAAGTAAAAATCGTATTCTACAGTGTATTTGAAGAAAAATCATATTCTAGAGACAAAAACCCATATTTTGACAATCGGCATTTGAAAGTGCTCGTAGTTAATGTCTGACTGTCCCTTTATACTATGTACAATATAATACACAATTTTTACTATTGATAGGGTAATTTCGGGGGAGATAGCCATGCGGGTGAGACGGCCAACAGCTCTCATTTTTATTCTAATCATCTGTTTCGAATGAAAATCGGTTTGCCGCCAGTTGTTAATTAAACGAAGTGATTGTTACACCTGCGAAAAACTAAGGATATTATTTCCGCGTTTTGTAGCCGTTCGTGAGTTTGTGAGCAAGCAATAATTTTACACCTCCTGAAATAACAATAGAAATATATTGCGTTTTTTGAGGATATTTGCTGGAAACATTATTAAAGAGGTAAGGCATCTTTAAACATTCTATATTAACTGTATTTGTTCTCTTCACTACTGCCAGTTTTTATTACGCGGTATGGCCATCTCTCCCGTAAAAAAGGAGAGATGGCCAGCATTTTTCCGGGATAGATGGCCTCCAATTGAGGAGTATTTTTATGTTAAAAGTATCGTTATTTCTAAATTCCGATGAAATAAAAAGCAAAGGCCGGCAACAACCGCGTCTTTGGGACGAAGATGACTTAAACCGTGCTTTTGAAGCCGTTAAATATGGCAATTCTGTACGTCAAGCCTTCATTGCATTTCATATTCCAAGAAAAGCCCTTGAAAGAAGAGTTAAAACAGGCAATTCTACGAAGGGTGCAATGGGATCTAGTGACACATAGCAATGACAGTGAATGCAGGTTTTTTCGCCATATTAAATATGCAGGAACATGGTTTTTCCCTTACAGGGACCGATGTCTATAGTCTCGCTTACATTTTTGCTGAAGAACTTGGCAATATTCTCTGACTGGCTGACAAGTAAGCATTCTGATGGGGGCAGACAAAGAAGTAATTATTTTTCTTTCACCATGTTAACCCATTAATGCCCGTAATTCCCTGTGTGAGATTTTGGCGTCATATTTCTGTTATGTGATCCTGGAAGAACCCTAATCACTATAATTTTATTTCATTCATGTATCTACAACCAAAGGTCCGTTTTAGGCTGGTAACTTTAGTTGCCACTGGGCACCTGCGTGTCTGATATTTTGTTATTGTGAAATAAATGCAGCTTACTCAATAGAAAGCTTTTGCTTTATTTAGCACTTACAAATTTACACACACTACATAACTTTAGACTATTACTTTACCCTCTGTCCATAATTTTTGTGTCAGATATAAGGGAAAAGTCGATTTTATTCAATACCAAATAGTCCTTATGCACCATGAAATGTTCTGAAACACGAATCAGGATGAAGCGCAGCATCAATCTTATTGCAAACGAATTTTGTACGAGAACCACATACACGACATCTTCGATACTTGGATAGACCTTTCTCGACTATATGGCCTTTGTCGTCCTTACGCACTTCATGCAGCACTGCGGAAAATGATAAGGAGCGACGGATTCCTGGCGAGTTTGCTGTACAACCATATGACTCCAGGAAATGAATGACGCATTGATGTTTGTATTCAAGAAGAGAGATGTCATTCCCAAATGTACGATACAGAAGTCATTCTTGAACAACTAGTTACATCCACTGCCTATCGGAAATATGGCTACCACCATTTCTTAGTATGTATGCTGTAACGTAAGTAGCTATAACCTGATCACCAATATCAACACGAAACATGTTGGTATTATACTGCGCTACAGGTCCTGGACGTTGACAGAAATTTTCTTCCTATCAGCTCTGGAATATCTCTTTGCCTTTCTCATGGGATCAACAGGATGATAGTTTGTGAGAACTGTAACGACACTGTTGTTATTCCATCAGACTACCAGCAAATCGTTGCAAGTAGAGGATGCCATTTCACCGCGGGATACTTTCTTCCAGCTTTTTTTATCAGGCAGATTCATTGAATAAGTGATTCTGTTTTCCCGTAGAGTTCCAGTGGCTCCAAGTCTTCTGTTAGTAAGTCCTTGCATCAATCCAACAGTTGTGAAGACATTATCGAAGTAGAGCTATATTCCTTGTGGTAACTGCACATG
This sequence comes from Periplaneta americana, assembly GCF_040183065.1. Classification (NCBI taxonomy): domain Eukaryota; kingdom Metazoa; phylum Arthropoda; class Insecta; order Blattodea; family Blattidae; genus Periplaneta; species Periplaneta americana. The sequence continues at coordinate 26,874,251 of NC_091125.1, forward strand.
AGCAACCAATCCCAAAGCAACATTACTTCCTTGGCCAAGACCTGTTTCAGGAAGGCGAGTTGAACTTCCACAATATCGTTCAGCATGAAAGATAAACCCAGATGGATCAGCAGCAACCCACAATTCGAATCCGAAGCGCACAGGCGTTTCCCTTATGAATTGACGTCCATAATATGGAATCATACTTTCATCAATGGTTACACATTTGCCAGGAGACACCTGTTTGAAGAAAGAGTTCAGTATATGGAAGAGTTGTCTCACTTTATAGAGAGAATCAGGACCATCTAATCCGTCATTAATGGTCAGGTGAAGAAATCTCAGTAGTTCATCAAATCGGTTGCTTCGCATAAATTCTGACACTATTGGCACATGAAGATCCGGTTCGCTTCTACAATAAAGCCTTCTTCATGGCAGTTTGCGGTACCCAGACAGAAGTAGAATACCGATTAGAGTACGAATCTCTTCTCTTGAGGTAATCAAATTATGCATAAGATGCTGAGCCACATATCTATTGGTTTCCATAACTATAAGCTCAAATAATTCTGTAGAGAAAAAGGTTCTGAGAGCATCTAAAGGAGATTTTACTGTTTCTCTAAGTAGATCATCAGCGTTGCGTCGAATATCAGGATTCCTTTCCTTGATTTTGAAGTCTGCCACTTTGCTGTCTTTGCTCCATTTTAGATTTGAAGTAGTTAGCTTCATTATTTTTCGAGACTGTATTGGAAAATTTCCTGTAGATGAAGATTGAGTTGTTGACGAAGCTTTGGGCTTAGTTGGAACCATGGATGAAGTTACTGTAGCAGAAGTAGCAGTATCAGTCGTAGTAGGAGTAGAATATATATTCCAGAAGTTCCTGTAATTGCAGATACAGTAGAAGTGTCTGAATGATCCTCATCGTCAAACTCGAGATCGAGAGCCAAGTATTCTAGCTAGAAGATGATCGACGTTGGCTTGAGCTTCATTATCCGAGAGGTCTGAATCCTGAGCTGTTTCAGCTCCTTTCTCCTCGAGTGGAGGACTGATTGCTATGTTATTCACTGTGCTCTCTTTGTCTTCTACAATATCTAGAATTTCATGAAACTGTTAAAGATTTTACCTTTCCTTTTTTGAAATGCTGTGACATCCTAAAAAAACATAAATTGTATTCCAATTATTTTATAATAAATGTATAAAATCTCTATACTTACAGTTAGTCTATTTACATAACGATAATGCAATGACAGATGGAAATCAGATATATTAGTACCAGATATTACGTAAATAAAAATGTCCTACAGCACGGAATCGAACTGCGAACTAGTCAGTAGCGAAGAAAAGAATTGCTATAATAAATTGATATTATGTCATTGTTCGTTTTCAGAGTTAGCATTGGTAAAATTTTGAAGAATATGTAAAATGAATAAACAAATGATCGTAAGTGCCCACTGGCAACTAAAATTGCCATACAAATTCAAACCACTCTAATGAAATTGTGATAAGTCATAAATTAAAAACCTGTTAGTATAATAAAATTGCACAGATTCTTATTAGATTTACGTACTTGAAATTGTTGTGCAGCAATTTTTAGATATAATTTTACTTACATTATTGAAGGAATGTGTAGCAGTCCAGTATCTTGTGTGTGCACTCCTTATTAATTTCTTCTGTACTGACGACGTAACGAACGGATGCGATAAAACTCAACTCGAACTAGAGAACAGTTGAATCTTTACACCAATTGTTGTGAACAATGAAAAAATTTAAAACTGAGCAATCAGTAAAGCTTTATTGCCTTGGCAACTTTAGTTGCCACTGGGATATAATGGGTAAACCGTGCTTTTGAAGCCGTTAAATATGGCAATTCTGTACGTCAAGCCTTCATTACATTTCATATTCCAAGAAAAGCCCTGGAAAGAAGAATTAAAACAGGCAATTCTACAAAGGGTGCAATGGGATCTAGTGACACATAGCAATGACAGTGAATGCAGGTTTTTTCGCCATATTAAATATGCAGGAACATGGTTTTTCCCTTACAGGGACCGATGTCTATAGTCTCGCTTACATTTTTGCTGAAGAACTTGGCAATATTCTCTGACTGGCTGACAAGTAAGCATTCTGATGGGGGCAGACAAAGAAGTAATTATTTTTCTTTCACCATGTTAATAATGTCAAAAGGAGTGCTTATACAAATTTTGGCCACTCGACCGCAATTACGAGGTCGTCCAGAAAGGCATCCTGCCTAGGACTCGCGTTACGGAATTCGCACTCGTTCGAGACCTCATGGGAGAAGAAATTTTCTCATGAAATTTCAGCCAGTGTATGGGACAGGTGCCCACCCAGCATCGTGATGCACTTGAGTAGCTAAGATAGGTAACGAAATCCGGTTACGAAAGCCTGCCGTAACGGCTGGGGGGATCATCGTGCTAATCACACGACCTCTCCAGTTTGGTTGGTTGATCGTCTACCTCTGCTTCAGCATGTGGACTTGGGGCCAGCAGCCGGCTGTTCGATCATGGTCCTTCATAGGCTGTCGTGCCTTGGGTTATTATTATATGTTCATAAGCGGTTCATTTTATTTCTGTGTTATTTTAAGGAAAATTCACTAAAAGAGGGGGAAAAAAACAAAAACAAAAAATAAAGTTGTTGAAAAATTCCAAACAATCATAATTATGCACTTAGACACTATATTTATGTGTCCAGTGCATAAAACCTTATTGTTTTACAAAAAATTGTTGTGAATTTGCTTAAAAATAATGGTGGTCATCTATCCCTATATCCTATGTTCATCTCACCCACATATGTTGGGTAAGATGGCCAGTGGCCTCTATTATTTCAAACGAGTTTTTTTTTTATTACATCACTGAATTCTATGCGCCCTGAGGCACTGTAGTGGTGAAATATAACCTTGATGGAACGTAGGGTAAACATTGGTAATTTCGTGACAGTGGTTATTTCGTGATACTTTTTCTTTGCTCTTTCGCGAACTAACCAATGGTGTTACGAAATTCAAATTTCCTCCAAGGGATTGCATATGGTGTCCGGTTTCCAGAAATATACAGCTACGCTTTGTGTGACTAATGTAGCTGTTTCAGTGAGCTTTTATGTTTGGAGAGAGCAAGTTAGCGTCGACTTCTCAGGTGTAAAAATGTTGTGGATGTTTGTAATTACATTACAGGCTTATTACTAAAGGTAAGCATATGATATTTAGTACAATGATTTATTATATCTTAATGAAATTTTAGGAAATGTTTTTGGAATTTTAGATACCAGCTGTAGCCACCATATAGGCTTAGCTTTACTGATAGAAATCTTAGCTGTTTGAGGCGAAATTTCTTTCAGCATTAAGCGTTACATTATATACTATTTTAAAAATTATATTACAATACGAATTTTAAAAATCTGAAGATAAGATGTGATAACAAATAAGAAAAGGGGGACGCAATGGTACAGTGTATCTTCTGTTTGATTTGTTATCACGCTAAGTGCCAATGATAAGTGCTAGATGACTTACATGCAAGAATTGTGTACAGAAGATGAAACATGGCTCCACCATTTTGGACCGGAGACAGAGGCAGACAATGGAGTGGCATCATGCAAATTCACCAAAGAAATAGAAATTCAAAAGTGCACCTTCGGCAGGTAAAGTTATGGCTACTGTGTTTTTCGATTCAGAAGGACTCTTGCTTATGGACATCATGCCACACGGAACCACCATTAATTCTGACGCGTATGTAACAACTCTCAAGAAACTTCAAGCTCGACTGAGTCGTGTTCGACGACATCGGGAGAAGCAGGATGTTCTGCTATTGCACGACAACGCACAGCCATATGTCAGTCACAAGACCACAGACCAGATCAGAAAATTCGGATAGACAACATTGAAACATCCGCCTTACAGTCCTGAACTAGCACCGTGCGATTACCATCTCTTTGATAAACTGAAGGATCCCTTCACGGAACGAGGTTAGAAGATGACTCCCTTGTGCACGCTGCTAAAGACTAGCTCAGACGTCTTGGTCCAGACTTTTATTTTGCTGGTCTGTAGGCCCTCGTTCCTAGGTTACGTAAGGCAGTTGAAAGGGACGGGGATTATGTGGAAAAGTGACATTTTGTCCCTAAGGAATGTATCTGTATTCTGTGAAAATAGCAAAGCTGTAGAATAAAAATATAATTTTTAAACAAATGTTACGCATTACTTTGATTTGATTTGATTTTAATTTGAAACTTTTGGAGTTACCCTAGTAATATAGGCTATAGTGAAGTCCGTAATAAAAGTGTTCACCCTTTCAGGGCAAAGAAGATCCCTTTTCAATTTCAATTTTTACTTTCATTTCATTCTTATTATGTGTTGATATGTCTTTCTGTTTTCTTGCTATTCATATTAGACGGAATTACTATGTTTGAAGTCTTGTAACAATAAATGAAAATTTCATTTGACTTTAATGAATTTTTCCACAATTCTTCTACCTCTCACGAAATTAACAATGTAATATCACGAAATTACAAAGGTTATCACGAAATAACCAACCTTTTAGCTTAAGTTGTAAAAGTGGTTTTTGGCACTTGTTCAAGAACGTGTCCAATCTTTCATGTCTCCAGATTTGTACAGCAAAGCATCGTCTTTTAGATGATAAAATCGGAATAAGGATATATTTGTAGATTTGCATTCTACATTAATTTTCATGAAAGTATAACGAAATTACCAATGTTTACCCTATTTGATTTGTTTCGTATTTCTATACCAATCGGTTATCCTGTTCTAATTGATTAAAAAAATTATGGCCATCTAACCCGGAATTACCCTACTATCATGAAGAATGTAAGCTTACATTAATAAAGTATTACTTACACTGCTAAACACTATTTACACTGTTTACTTACTTACAAATGGCTTTTAAGGAACCCGCAGGTTCATTGCCACCCTCACATAAGCCCGCCATCGGTCCATATCCTGTGCAAGATTAATCCAGTGTCTATTCATATCTCACCTCCCTCAAATCCATTTTAATATTATTCTCCCATCTACGACTCGGCCTCCCCAAATGTCCTTTTCCCTCTGGCCTCCTAACTAAAACTCTATATGTATTTCTGGATTCGCCCATACGTGCTACATACTCTGTCCATCTCAAAAGTCTGGATTTAATGTTCCTGATTGTGTCAGGTGAAGAACACAATGCGTGCAGTTCTGCGTTGTGTAACTTTCTCCATTCTCCTGTAACTTCATCCCTCTTAGCCCCAAACATTTTCCTAAGAACCTCATTCTCAAACACCCTTAATCTCTGTTTCTCCCTCAAAGTGAGAGTCCAAGTTTCATAACCATACAGATCAACCGGTAATAAAACTGTTTTATAAATTCTTACTTTCAGATTTTTTGACAGCAGACTAGATGACGAAAGCTTCTCAAGCGAATAATAACACGCATTTCCTATATTTATTCTGCGTTTAATTTCCTCCCGAGTATTATTTGTATTTGTTACTGTTGCTCCAAGGTATTTTAATTTTTCCACCTCTTCGAAGGATAAATCTCAATTTTTTTATTTCCGTTTCGTACAATATTCTGGGCACAAGACATAATCATATACTTTGTCTTTTCGGGATTTCCTTCCAAACCTATCGTTTTATTTGCTTGAAGTAAAATTTCTCTAATCGTTTGTGGATTTTCTCCTAACATATTCACGTCATCTGCATAGACAAGAAGCTGATGTAACCCGTTCAATTCCAAACCCTGTTATCCTGAACTTTCCTAATGCCATATTGAAAAGAGTTGTTATGAAATAAAATACGTTGCCTTACAATACACAAAGCTGTACAATAGGGGACATAATAACTGAGCGACTCGAGTTCTTTCTAAGCAAAGAATGCCACACTGCTCATGCTTCATGCCGAAAGTTTTCGTTCATAATTATGTTGAGATATTCGCTTCGCTTTTCTGATTTTTATATAGAAATAATTAAAACTCTTATGAACTGCGCTACAAATCTTGAAACATTTTCACCAACTCAACAATAATTATATCCCTCGCAATAATTATATAATAGTGTAAGTAATATTTGATCAATGTACGTCTATATTCATGATAATATAAATATAAAAAATAGCGGATTTTAGTGTATATTGTGAAAATTATATAAACTGTAAATATCAGTGTAATTGTTGAAGTGTTCCATGTTTTATTACGCGCAATTTTACCAACAAGAGTCGTGTAAGCAGTCAGAAGTACTTCGCTTGCTAGATGCACTCGCGTCGTCCGTTACGCTAAAAATTTCAGTAATCTTGTAGCCCCCTGTAACAATGAAAGTGTCTGACAAAGCAAACTATAAAATGCTGTTAAGAGAACACATTTAAAGTTTAAGATGAAATGAATAAAAACACGGAGCTGTCACTATGAACTCATACAAAGGAATGAAATTCATACTGACGTTCTTCCATTCTCCTGTCGTCGGATGAATTTTGCACCGCAAAGCCAGATATTTTCATTATTTTAGGTAAGCTTATTAGTTTCAGTAATTTACGTTTTTACTGTCACTTCCACATTGAAATGTTTTAAACAACAATAACGTCTAGATGTAAAAGCCTTACTTTTGATCATCATAATTTTAGCATGTACATCGTGACGTCTGAAGTGCCGTAGGCTCTGCCTTGACGCCGCTGGTTGCGGGCTTATTACTCGTGGAATAATCACCCGCGGGCCACAACAAACCAGACTGCCACCCTTTAATTTAAACCAGACTCCAGCTTAAAATGAAGCATATACGAAACACCTTGGAACTCTTTCATAAGGCAACTCTTTTCCTTCATGATGGCTAACAAGAGTTTGACAGCTGAATAATCACTCTTGTCAGAGGAATAGCCATACAGGAACGTTACAAAACGTGTGTTATACAAGGGTGTTACTTTTCATATCTAACAGTTCACACTGCTCCTTCTAAAGCTTCAGTCTGATAGACAACGAAAGTGAAATTGCTAGATTGGAAGATGATGAAACGAACATGTTCGAATTGTAAAGTGAAATAGTATTAATGCTAAAAGCCTGACAAGATAAAGAAATTTAAATACAGTATTTATGACATTGTATTTTGTTCGTTCGTTCAGTTGACTGATAACACCACCTAGTGAAGCCCAGAAGACTTTTATATCCTCTTCTATTCTGTAAATTGAAGAATTCCATTCTTGAGAGACGAAATTGATTACTCATTACGATTACATGCAATATTAGTGGTAATGAATTCTGGTAATGTATGCCACCTCATTTACCTTTATCTTCGATATTAAAATAAAATATAACTAATTGTGATATTATGCATTTATTGCTTTCGAAGTGGAATATCTACTTGCATGACAGTTTGCGTATATAATAATAATAATAATAATAATAATAATAATAATAATAATAATAATAACTTTATTGCCAGAACAAAGATACATATTGATTTTATTTATATAAGAACTCTCTAGCACCCCAGAAAGAGTAAGTTACATACTCGTGCTCAGGGGGCATTCCACATAAGTTAATGTTCAGATATTTTATTGAATAACAGAGTAAAAAGTAATAAAAGAAAAAAAAGAAAATGAAAAAGCACATATCACAATAATTGAACTTTAAATTTTCTCTGTTAACAGCAATTTTTAATAGATTTATTGAAATAAGGACCATTATCAAATTGTATGTTTGGGAATTTATCTATTATCATGTTATAAAGCCTTGGACCGAAGTTACTACTGTGATTATATGCTACATTTAGGAAATGTCAAGCATATGGAATCTGTATTTCAATAAAATGCATAGCCTGCCAAATGTGAGGATTTTTAAGAGTGAGCTTCAACACATTTTTAGGCTTTATAGACAACCAACTATGTATACAGGGTGTTAAAAAGTATTCAATATTTTAGGATGTGATGGTATGCATCAAAACAATAAAATAATGTCTAATAAACATGGGGCCTACAACATATACTTTCTGTGATCTGAACACTTGTTCGTAGGAGGTGTCCAATGTGACGCCCATTTATGGCAATGCATTTCTCTGTCCTATAATACAGCAGACTACCAAATAATCATACCTTTGTTGACATCCCTGCCATGGAATAATGATACATCGTAAGGAATATTGAAAACAAAAGTCTGGTTGCGGATATGAGCGGGGTTTATCAGAGATGATGATGTGAATTTTCTAATCGGCATGTGTCGGCTGATGAAAATCCACTTGCAGTTGAAGAAACAAGGCATCAGCATCGATTCTCAATCAACTTATGTGCAGGGATTCTTGGTGATAGATTAAAGCTCGATTCACATTATACGGAACATGAAAGTCACGGGCCATCACCATCACCGTCACGTCCAATGCAAACTCATTCACACTTAACGGCAAGTGACCGTCAGTTTGCCAAAAAAAATTAACTTCGAAGTCACCAGTTCAAAATTGGCATTGACATATCAAAAGTTAATAAGCGACGAACTTTTTTATTTTTCACGCAAGATGTAGGTTCAAAGCGAGAGAAATGTTTAGAAAAAATGGAAATTACTTTTAAAAGTGGCTGATATTCAAAACCTGTATCGGTTTGCGAGTTAGGCAAGTTTAATGCGGGGGTTTGCGTGGCGTACTTTCTTATGCAGAGTGGCAGAGTGACAACTTTTATCTTTAGAACTGCGGATTCTCATAGAAATCATCGCTCTGATTTCAAATTTGTTTAAAAAAATAATAATAGTAACAACAAATAATAATATAATAATAATAATTTATCCTTCGAAGAGGTGGAAAAATTCAAATATCTTGGAGCAACAGTAACAAATATAAATGGTACTCGGGAGGAAATTAGACTAAGAATAAATATGGAAAATGCGTGTTATTCGGTTGAGAAGATATGTCATCTAGTTTGCTGTGAAAAAATCTTAAATTTAGATACCGGTTATTCTTTATGGTTGTGAAACTTGGATTCTTACTTTGAGAGAGGAACAGAGGTTAAGGGTGTTTGAGAATAAGGTTCTTTGGAAAATATTTGGGGCTAAAAGGGATGAAGTTACAGTAGAATGGAGAAAGTTACACAACGCAGAACTGCACGCATTGTATTCTTCACCTAACATAATTAGGAACATTAAATCCAGACGTTTGAGATGGGCAGGGCATGTAGTTCATATGGGCGAATCCAGAAATGCATATAGAGTGTTAGTTGGGAGGCCGGAGGGAAAGAGACCTTTGGGGATGCCGAGACGTAGATGGGAAGATAATATTAAAATGGATTTGAGTGAGATGGGATATGATAATAGAGACTGGATGGCGGGCTTATGTGAGGGCGGCAATGAACTTGAAGGGTTCCTTAAAAGCCATTTGAAGGTAAGTAATAATAATAATAATAATAATTACAGTAATACAATAATACATTCTTTCTTTTCTTTTTTCTCAATTTCAAATTATGCCATACTAGTGTTTAATTAACATAGATGTTATTTATATTCTGTACTAGGAATATTTTAATTACAGTACATTTCAAAACTCACGGTTAACTCGAAAATCTTAAGCAATGGAAATATTTTGAATTTCGAATCAGAGCGATGATTTCTATGAGAATCCGCAGTTCTAACAGATAAAAGTTGTCACTCTGCACAAGAAAGTCCGCCACGGAAACCCCCGCATTAAACTCGCCGTAACTCGCAAACCGGTACAGGTTTTGAATATCAGCCACTTTTAAAAGTAATTTTCATTCTTTCTAAACATTGCTTTCGCTTTGACTCCCTATGTAACGTGAAAAGTTGTCGCTCATCACTTTTGAGAGTGTCAATGTCTATTTTGTAAGGGTGACTTCGAAGTTCGTAATTGTTTTTTTCACGTCCAAAAAAGATTTTGATTCCAAATTTTTTCTATGTTTTCCTTAGACATTTATATATGAATCCTAAAAATTACAGTACAATTGATTGTCTCTCATAGCAGCTACGACGTGTTAATGTTTAACTTGCTGCTAGAGTCTAGCTGTCTAGCAGAAAAACCCGTCCACGTACAGGTTCCATCACGTCAAAACATTCTCCTCGAGAATCCCAGACGGTCTGTGCCGTTGATGGTCCGTGACGTTGCCTGTATATGTGAACGCTACCATACAAAACGGGTAGTACAATGTTTTGATGCAACGCTGCTGGTCCGTGACGCGACGTTGATGTGACGTATAATGTGAATCGAGCTTAATAGGGCCATACGTGCTACCACAGTGATTAACTGGAGATCGTTGTCAGGACTTTCTTATTAACGTATTAAAACAAATTTCAAAGAGTGCTTCATTCCTTACGCCGAAGGGCAGAGGAATGCATTGCCATGAATGGACGTCACATTGAGCACCTCCTATGAACAAATGTTCAGGTTTCGGAAAGTATGTGTTGTAAAATCCCCTTTTATTAGACATCATTTTCTTGTTTTAATGCATACTAGCACCTCCTAAAATATTGGATACCTTTTTAAACACTTTGTATTATTTTCTTTTAATATGACTTATTGAAATACTGTTTTCAATGCTATGTTTGCAGTTTAGTAACATGAGCTACTGTCAGGAAGTCAAAAGGAGGATAGGAATGACAAAGGAAGCATTTAATAGAAAAAGGAGCATCTTCTGCGGACCTTTGGAAAAAGAACTAAGGAAGAGACTAGTGAAGTGATTTATGTACAACAAAATTAGATCTTTAGGAATAATACAGTTATATGAAAATATCAATGGCACGAATATTAAAAATATGTACAAGTAATATGCTACAGCAAAAAATCATTTTCATAGTGTCAATAGCTTAGAAAAAAGTTCCTTAAATTTAACATTGCAGGTTAAGTACGTTCAGAATGTCCGAAATGTTTTGAAGCTCATTCTTGGTTGGGACAAGTTAACAAGTAGAGGTTTTTCCAGGGGTTTTCCCTGAATCCATTAAGAGCAAATGCTAGGTAACTTTCGGCTCTGGACCCTGGATTCATCTCGCTAGCATTATCACCATCATCTCACTCAGACACTAGATAAAGCATCGTAAAATAACTAATTACAAAAATTTAACGCACATCAGGGAACGTAACTAGTGGAGAACAGTTTTACAAAGAATAATTCCTCCCAATAATTGTTGGAGATAGATCCAAAGGTAGACACTTTATTTGGTGAGTAATTATACTAACCCTAATATACCTGAGGGTGAAATGGGGTTTATTAAATTGGATAATAAAAAATGACTTGATTAAAACGTCATTGGCATTGCTATACAATTCAAATCCCACTTACTTTTAGTAAAATGCATTATAAATTCATTTTTATGTATAAATACGAACAAAATTCGTTAAGTATCTAGTTTAGAATAAAAAACTATAGGCCTTCACGGGTGAAGAAACAGACTGAAAGAATACTTGAAATACTTTCTTGTTATAGGGGACTCTGAACATACATTTCGTAAAAATCTTGAAAACGGATTTTGGAGCTTCTTCTCGTTACAAGGAACTTTGAAGACATGTATTTCATAAAATTTTTGAAAACGGATTTTGGAGTTTCCCAACACTTCGTCTGTGAGATATAAAAATAAATTATGAAATTCATACTATTTTTCAGTAATTATCGTTTACACTTGTCTTCACAAGGTTCTCCACCGGCTTGTGGAGGTGATTCCTGAGGTTATTTGGAACCACACACTTAAATAAATCAATGAGATCGCATTCATAATTACGTAGTTACAACACATTTTCGAAACGCGTCATACCGTAGTAAATGAAGCGCTAGGCATGTTTGTTGCTATAACTACGTGCACGTTATTGATAATCGCTGTTTATTAAGCCGATTCAGTCTCAGTGTGTGGTGTAGTATTCTGGATGATCAGCTGCTTGGGCTGTTCATTTTTTCTGGACACTTAACTGGTGAGATGTACCATCACTTTTTACAAGAACAGTTACCACAGCTTCTTGAAGACGGTCTTTTGGCAAGAAGACGCCAAATGTACTTCCAACATGATGGGGCGCCTGCTCACTTCTATCGCGCAGTAACAGCTCAGCAATTCCCACGGCGATGTGTTGGTCGCGGGGCTCTGTCACTTAGCCTCCCAGATCCCCAGATTTAACACCCTTAAATTACTGATGAAAGACATCGTGTATCAGGTCAAGGTACAAACACGAGAGGAGTTGCTTCAACGCATTCCGGATGCCGCGGCAACAATAAGGAACAAACGTGTGAGGTTCCGAAATGTTACACGTGCGGTTCACACCCGTGCGGACTGTAGTCTTGAAATTCAGGGAGGCATTTTGGAAAATGTAATTTTAAATCCACTGTAAATGAAAGCGACTGATACATAAACAATCAATTGTTTGTATTTTAAGGCAACGAAGTAGTGATTAGGGGTCAAAAATCCGATTTTTTATTTGTGTTTTTAAAAAAGTACAAAACTTGCTGTTTAAAACAATATAATTATTGTGGGGTATTTCTGCAGATAAGCCCTTTAGATTGCCTCTTTAAATTTGACGGTGCATGTAATTCATACATCTTTCTTTTTTTAACATACAGTTTTACATAAGTTGACATTTTTTTAAACTTAAGTGCATTTTTCTCTCAAACTACTGAATCAATTTACATGAAATTTCTATAGAGTTTTCTGCATCCTGTGTTCTACATAGTAGACCTACGGGTTTAACAATATCACACATATAACACGAGAAAAAATATAATATGCATTGAAAAAAAGTGCAAAAAATGTTAAACAAAGTTCAATATTTTTTCTCCTTCACTAGGAGTGAAATATGTAACTATTTTTTGCTTTAGGATTTACAATACACGTTACTAGAAATCTTAAAAAAATACAAGGTATATGAGTGAAGACTGTAGCTAGTAATGTACACCCGAAGAATGAGGTACACTTAGCAAAGTGAGAAAACAGATTATCAGTTATGGCCTTTCTTTTGCACTTGGATACAAAACTAATTAGTTGTCTTTTATACCACTGAATTCAGAATGATCGATTGTATGAACATGGAAATTTTTTTCACTCAGAGCACTAAAAGCCTAGAAATATTGAACTAAACTTTTGTACTCAAAGTTTTTAATCGCACAGGCATCACTACACACTCCCCTTAATTGTTTTTTGCATTTTTGTTAGTGAAATCATGAAATAATTTTTTCTGACGTTTTCGAATTACAGGATTAATTTATTTACTCTTTTTGTTCCAAATAACCTCAGGAACCACTTCATAAACCAGGAGAGATCTTCGTGAATCAACTTGTGTAATAATATAGGCAATATAACAAGTATTTAACTTAATTATATTAAAATAATTTAATTAGCATCGGGAATTCGCTGTACATGTCATACTTAAATGAGAGCGTGGAGTAATTTCTATGTAATACCACATCGTTTTTGTTACATTTCTGTCAGAATTAAATTATTACATTTACTCAGAAATAAAATTTACTTTGTTTTTACAGAAAACAAAATCCATTTAAATGTCTTTGGACAAATTTAAGTTATTTGCTAGCGAAGTTCTTAAACAATGCATAATATTTTTAACGTATTCTTGCTGAATATTGAGAAAAATGCGAACATGACATTAGAACCTCAAAATTGACATCCAAAAGGTAGAAATTTAGTGAAGTTTTAAGAAGTGAATTTGTAAAAGAAATATACAATATTATCATGGCTAAAATGGTGAAGCAATAATCTTGGTCATATACAATATGTATACCCTACAAGTTTCTCTGTTCAGCTTATTCCACATTTAAAAGTGATACCTAATTGTCTGCCGCTATGGTGCAGTGGATCATGTGTCATCTTTCTATTCAAGTTCTCCTTGGTTCGATTCCTGGTATGGACGAAGATTATTTTCATTTCAAATTTTACGAGGCTTAGTATTTGCACATTGTCTTCGTGTTGTCCTCTGATGTCTTCGCGGTAACCCTGCATCACAATGTCCACACGGTCTTCCTACTGTGGATAGCAGAAAGGCCCAAACATTTTCTTGATGTTACAGCGCCTGACGAAAGAATTGCACGTAATATAAATATTAAGGACAAATTTTGTATTATTTAAAGATGTTGCAAGACATTGCTACATGTAACATCTATTTCCGCGGGTTGGGCTTTAAATCAATTCTTGACCTATAGCACGTGCTGAATGTAGTTTGCATCGCTACCCTTAATTTATTGTCGGAGAGCAGCGTATGCAAAATTCATTGATGGGAATGCCGACTGTACTTGTCGCTTGTTCGTGTCCGACATGAAGACTGTCAAGCGGGCTGCTCACTTTACAGGTGTCGACGCTGAGCGTCATTGTCTCTCGACATGTTTTAAAGTGGATCGTCATGAATTAAATATGATTGGCGACTCCCGGTCTAGACTGAAACAGTGTGATTTAACCTCAACAGTTTAAACCAGCTCGGACAGAAGACCTGTCCAGTAGACTATTGCTTGTAACTCATTTGGGTGGTATTGTACGTGAACAGATTTTATAAGTATAAACGTTCTTGCAAATTTTGTTATAACATTTCTGTCTGAAAGTAGAAAATTGTAGAGTCATACTTACAAAAGAAGTTTAGAAACCATTAAAGGATAGTTCTCTAGTAATGTGTCAATATTTTAAATCATTCCAAAGATATAGCCTACAGCCCCTGCCAAAAGTTTAATGACACCCCTCCACCAAAAGTTTGAGGACACCTCTTCATAAGTGATGTTTCGTTAAAAGAAAGTTCTCTAATAATGTGTCAATATTTTAAATCATTCCAAAGACATACAGCCCCTACCGAAAGTTTAAAGACACTCCTCCACCAAAAGTTTAAGGACACCTCTTCATAAGTGATGTTTCATTAAAAGAAAGTTCTCTAATAATGTGTCAATATTTTAAATCATTCCAAAGACATACAGCCCCTACCGAAAGTTTAAAGACACTCCTCCACCAAAAGTTTAAGGACACCTCTTCATAAGTGATGTTTCATTAAAAGAAAGTTCTCTAATAATGTGTCAATATTTTAAATCATTCCAAAGACATGCAGCCCCTGCCAAAAGTTTACTGACACCTCTCCACCAAAAGTTTAAGAACACCTCTTCATAAGTGATGTTTCATTAAAGGATAGTTCTCTAATAATGTGTCAATATTTTAAATCATTCCAAAGATATACAGCCCCTGCCAAAAGTTTGACACCCCTCCACCAAAAGTTTAAGGACACCTCTTCATAAGTGATGTTTCATTAAAAGAAAGTTCTCTAATAATGTGTCAATATTTTAAATCATTCCAAAACACATGCAGCCCCTACCGAAAGTTTAAAGACACCACTCCACCAAAAGTTTAAGGACATCACTCCATAAGTGATGTTTCACTCCTGTTCTTATATTTATGTGAAACCTCCTGATGTTTATATAGGGACAAAATGTGAAAGATGAAGTTTTTACTGCAATCCTAAATCTCTCTATCTTCAAAACTGTGGATTATACAACAATAAATTGTCTCTATGAAACTTAGAAAAATGCATATTTTGCAGAAAAAATTACTCCAGAATGGGTTGACTTAGATCAATGAATTTTGGAGTAGAGTTAGATATTATCTCCAGTAATTCTTCCACATCCCAATAAGCTGCGACTTCACGTCCACACTCACTGAATTTCGACCTATTTTATTTTTCTTTTCAAGGAAGAAATCCAACATTTCTACACTTGTAGGAAACTCCTCAGACGATTAGGCCTACTAAAAATGGAAGAAATAAGCCGATTGACCAAAATCACCAACTCCTAATGTTATGTTGCAAATGGCAGTGGCGAATCCAGGTCCATTTGCCGCGAATTTCAAGCTTATGAGAATTTTATAAAATGGCAGTTTTTCCTAAAAGAAAAAATGCCTGCAGGAACTGTTAAAATTTTTTAAAACAAAAGAGCAATAATTGCACAAGAAGTCTTTCAGATATGGCTAACTCTATCCAAAAATGTACTGATCTAAGTCAACCCACTCTGTAGTAATTAATTTCTTTTCTACAATATATGTCATTTTTCAGTAACTTTCATAACACAGAAATTGTTATATAATCCACAGTTTGGAAGCTGGACAGATTGGACTTCCAATAAAACTTAACTTTTCACAGGCATTTGATCCCAGTATAAATGTCAGGGGGTTTCACCTTAATATAAAGACAGGAGTGAAACATCACTTATGGAGGGATATCCTTTAACTTTTGGGATATCCTTAACTATTGTTTCAGCAGTCTTTTAAACTTAAGAGTTGATCTAAAACAGAGTGGTCAAATCTTCAACCCGTCTCACAGGCAGTCTGGGTTCGAGTCCCCATGAAGCTTGGAATTTTTAATTGAAAAATCCGTAGTGACACTTGTGGAGGACAAGGTCGTAGTTGGAGTTTTTGTCGGAGTTCTGCCGTTTCTTCATTATTAGGCATCTACATCATTCCGTCAACATCTCTCCATTTGTTCATCATTCCCCGCACGTCTGCCGGCGAGAGCTGGCCTAGGGACGAGTGGGGTTGCCTGTTCGAAATCTGGGAACGCAGTGAACCTTAGTATAGTCAGCCCGTATAAGTTTGGGAATGCACCTAGCTTAAGGGTTAGCGCAGTAGATCTTAAAACCTCACAGTGCTGAGTCGTAGTGCCACCCTCCTTAAATACCATTCCATTTCATTCCATTGCGTAGTCTAAAACGCTGATCAGTTCAATGTGGTGTAAGCGACGGTTAGGACATAGTTTTAATGTTGTACAGCCAGTGACGTTAGTTCGAATCCAGCATACAGCATATATGTTTGTTCGAAGAAAAGTGGCATGGAAAAATGTGTTACTTCCTACATCCATCATACAGAGAAGGTAGTTTTCGATACACTGGCTTCGTATAATGATTTATTCAAAAGTGATAGAGCAATTTTTTTTCATATTCATTAACAATGAGTCAGTTTATTAAGAAGTAATTACTTTAATGAAATTAAATCGCTTCAGTAGGTATTCATTAGCAAAATGTTACAAATGAGATTTTCTCCAAAATTGCTATAACGATATTTGTTACCCAATTTTTGCTCACAATGCCATAGTTCTAATGAAATGGCATACGCCTTTGGTCCAAAGAAATATTCGTGTACGAGAAGTTAATTATCGCACGTGGAATTTTATCTACGACAGAAAAAATGTAAGGATAATTTTCCGGACTTAAAGATGTAACCCTAACCATATGTAATATAGAACAAGCGAAATTTAACAATAATAATAATAATAATAATAGTAATAATAATAATAATAATAATAATAATAGTAATAATATTTTTGTAAGCATGATTCTACTCTTCATTGTAACATATAGGCCTACTTCTGCCATAATTATTTTCTTGTTACACGGAATATAAAATTCTTTGATGGTGGGAATATAATTAATTAAGGATGTTCATGACAAGTCTAGTTTTTAGCATTTTTGTTCATTAGAAACATAATATTTTATGACATGTCGTCTGTGTCTAATGACTTTCATTATCCACTTGACTGAATTTTGTTCACATTCATTAGAGAATGACTCAAATTAAAATCATCTTTATTTAAATAAATACAATATAATATTTGTTACTCAGTCAATGACAAATCAATGTAAAATAATGACTTATATTATATGGTCATTAAGTTTTATACACATAAATTACATATTGCAAACGTTTTCGCCCATTCAGGCATCTTCAGGCACAATTATACAATATCTCAATATTGTGCCTGAAGATGCCTGAATGGGCGAAAACGTTTGCAATATGTAATTTATGTGTATAAAACTTAATAACCATATAATATAATTCATTATTTTACATTGATTTGTCATTGACTGAGTAACAAATATTATATTGTATTTATCTACAGTATATTAATTGACAATCTGAACAATTTTCATCATGATCTTTATTTAAGATAAAAATGAAGCTTTACTATTAATCGTTTCTATTTCTTGTTCTTTGAGCGATGAACTTATATCTTTTTGGTATCTTGCTAGTCTGGCCTTTGGGAGCTTTGGAATTCGGGGTCATGCTCTATAAAAGTAGAAATAAGAACACTAAGGAAGATAGTAAAAGAAACCTTGATAGATAGAATTAGAAGTGAGTGTATTAGAGAGCAGTGAGATATGCAAACAATTGGAGAATCTGTTATAAGGAGGAGGAAATGGGGGCCATGTTTCGAAAATGGATGAGAATAGAATTGTTAGAGTAGCAAGAAATAGATTGCCTGGAGGAAAGAGAAGCCCAGAAAGACCCCGAAAGAGATGGACTTACTTTATCTCTAAACACAACATGAAGAAGAAGAAGAAGAAGAAGAAGAAGAAGAAGAAGAAGAAGAAGAAGAAGAATGTATGTATGTACTTCCTTCGTGATTTTTATCAAATATGAAGTGAAAATAAAAATGTATGACTTGTATAGTTCAATTTATTAAATTTGTTTCAGAGACTTTAATTGAAGGGCTCAGAGCCAAAAGCGGCCAACCCACAATTTTGTATTTGTTCATTATTAAGCCTTTTATCAAAACTATACATCGTTGTTATAGATTCATGATATTTTTTTTGTATTTATTCAATGTAGATCAATTAAAATAAATTGTGAAAGCGATCATTTTTGTCAGGATCCTCTTAATATCAACTCTTATTTACTCATTTTGTAATTGTGGGTTAGTCGCCTTTGGCTCTGAGCCCTTCAATTGTTATGAAACCTATAGTCGTTAAAGATAAACAATTCGTTATGTAATATGTGTATTTTTCGGTAAAATGAACACGTGTTCTTGACATTCTTCTTATTACAAATAACACAATAGTCATGCAGGATTATGAGGAGTCGGCTTTTATGATAGACTTAACTCCTTTTCACATGCCACTGTTCACTCACAAATGTAATTAAAACAACAAATTTTTAATATCAGGATGAATATGTCCCTCTCAAATGTTTAGCTTTCACAGTACTGTTTGTTGGTTACTTATAAAATAAACATAAAATCTCATTAGAGCCCATAAACCACTAAACACTTCTAATATTTGCATAAAATTGGATTATCAATTTTCATAAATACAAACATATTAGAAATCATTAGAATAAACGAAGAGGTATGTCTTGTGAATTTGTGAAAAATTAATTTCAAACACCTACATAAACTGCACAATTTGAGTCACTGAGGTATATTTTTCCAATAATTAGAATTAGTTTTATATGTCCTGTTTTAGGCACATATCAAGTTTAATTTTATAGGGGGTTTTCAACCTGACACCTGGATGCATTACTAGCTACGGAGTCAACCCTATATGAAACGTAACCATATGCTACAACTTGTAAAAGATGTTTGACAAAACGCACTGTACACGTTTTTTTAAACTAATTTTAATCAAATGTTTTGTACAAAAACTGTACATGTACCGTACACCATAATTAAATAAAAATAACTACATTATAAAATTAATTTTTATAGATTGTATAGTCAATATAATTTTAATCTGTTTAATTTTAATTCAACATGTTTTCAAAGATTAGCACAAAGTAATAGGGTGATATGTCCACCGTTGTGAGTAACAGTTAGCCTGCCCGACTGTGGAACGAGCGGTTCCAGTTTAAAATCCTGGACGTAGGACGTTTTGGACGCTCGCGTGTTTATTTATTTGAATAACAGAAGTTGTTTGGGGCGGTTAGTTTAAAGCAGTAGTGTCAGAGTTGTAAGCTCCGAAATCGGTTGTGGTGCTAGAGACGTCCAGGCGGAGCGTGAACTTGCTTATGTCTGTGGAAGCACCGGAGCTCGCAACGAGTTATAGTGGAGCGCTCCGCTCCGTTTAGGCTGTGTCTGACAACGCTGGTTTAAAGGATCGTGTGTTGATTTACCTGAATAGCAGAGGTCGTTTGGGACGGATAGTATGTTTTTTGTCGGTTACGATATTTAAGGATGCTGTATCAATTACGAGGTTATTTGGCGTCGATGGGATTGGTAATAGCGAGATAAGGCCGAGGATTCACCATAGATTACCTGGCAAATTTACCTTATGGATGGGGAAAACCTCGGAAAAAGACCAACCAGGTAAGCGGGAATTCAACCCGCGCCCGAACGCAACTCCGGATCGGCAGGCAACCGCCTTAGCCAACTGAGTTACGCCGGAAATCGTCCCAAACGGTACGCATTTAGGTGGGATCGTCCCAAACGTCGAACGCTGCAAATCCTGGTTGGGGCAAGTTACCTGGTTGAAGTTTTTTCTGGGGTTTTACCTCAAACCAATAACAGTAAAATGCTGGGTAATTTTCGGCGTTGGACCCTGGACTCATTTCGCTGGCATTATCATCTTTATCTTTCATGGGTGAGCTAAAGTTTTTTTGTTTATATTATATTTTATGTTACAATTATGCCTATTAGAAAAATAAATACATAAAATACATCTTATTCAGACTGCTATATAACCATAGCAGTTGTGAAAAGCGTTGTAAAATAATAAGTAAAAAATAAGATAATATAATATTTTAATTCAATAGTTTAGAACAGTGTTCCGCAACCGGTGTGCCGCGGCACACGTGACGTGAACTTTTACCTATTATTGTAAGACATTAATAAAATTTATTAAAATTACATTAAAATTAAGTTCCACTCTCTGCTGACACAATCATCATGGGTTGTTTGAGATATTCCTAACTATATGGCTCCTTGCTGACTGTAATAAAATATTGATGGACTTAATTAAATAACATTTAGTAATCTTGCAGCAGAAGTTCTAGAATTATTTCGGATAGAGTGTTCAAGATTTCGACTGAGTTAGTGATCCATTTATTGTGGATTCAAAACATCTTCCGGATAATATACTCGTACAAGAGGAACTGGCAGATTTAAAAGCAGACAGAACATTAAAATTAAAACTTCTCGCAGTGCCTTTTGAGACATTTCAGTTGCCAATAACGAGTGACTAGGGCTATATGGCTATCTCCAAGATGGCAGTTAATATGTTATTGGAATTTTCAACTACATATATGTATGAACTGGGCTTCTCGACGTTAACTTAAATTAAAACATCAAAGAGGTAGAGATTCAAGTCCATCGATAAGAAGTGAGGCTTGCACTGTCAACGATTCTGCCACCTGTGTACAGCTAAGCAGGCTCAAGTATCACATTGATTTTTTTATTGGGTTATTTTACGACGCTGTATCAACATCTAAGGTTATTTAGCGTCTGAATGAAATGAAGGTGATAATGCCGGTGAAATGAGTCCGGGGTCCACCACCGAAAGTTACCCAGCATTTGCTCCTAGTGGGTTGAGGAAAAACCTCAGAAAAAACCTCAACCAGGTAACTTTCCCCGACCGGGATTCGAACCCGGGCCACCTGGTTTCGCGGCCAGACATGCTGACCGTTACTCCACAGGTGTGGACAGTATCACATTGAAGATATGAGGAAAGTTATTTACTTTAATATTTGTAATAGAAATGTTTATTTTTCAGAGTGAATTAAAGTTCATAAATTGTTAATAAATGCAAGAGTCGATTTCTCTTTTATAGTGGTAACAATAATAATAATAATAATAATAATAATAATAATAATAATAATACTAATAATAATACTAATAATAATAATAGTATTAATAAATTTGATTACAGTACGTAGCCTAATTATATTATGAGAGTCACATCATATGTTTCTGAGGGCATTAACATTTTAGTGTGCCGTGTTGAACCTAGGCCCGTCTAGGGTGTGCCGTGAGTAGAAAAAGGTTGCGGAACAATGCTTTAGAATCCATAATTAGATTAAATCGTCAACATAGTGTTCATTATAATTAACAACAATAATAATGACCTGATGATGCTTTAATTACAGCGAAAACGTTAGTCGAAATATAATAATAGGCTATATAATGTGCAACATCAATGAATTCACCTAATGATAAATAAAGACGGAAATTTTGAAAATAAATTTTCTGTACAAATACTTATCGGAACAGAAAAAATCACATTGAAAAAAAAAAAAAAAAAAAAAGAAAGAAAGAAAAGAAAATGTTTTTTGTGTACTTCGTATGAGACACTCAAAAGTGTGAAAGCATTTGGATGTTATGTATAAACGAACAAGATAAGATAAATTTTGCTTACGTGTTACGTGAACACCATATTTCTCTGTCTAGTAGCCAAGTTATTTTATATTGGCTTACAATTAAATACGGAGTCAAGCGTATTGATCCTATTAATACAACGCATGATTAATGATGTTTTGATTAGACTATTAATGAAATCCTTTGCTTTGTATAATTATTGTCTGCAGACTTCGTCAAAGTTAATTTCGTTTCAGCATGACGAATGACGAATTACAGTAAATGCCATGAAATTTTCTGTTGTTGATCATAATGCTGCCTGAACCAATAGGCTACCTAACATCACTTAACATTTCGTACTGTAAACTCTGTTCTATTCCAGGACACCAAATTTATTGTCCGTGGTGGAGCTTAAGATTAATTTTCGCTGATAACATTAATTACGCGAACGCTACCGATTTTGTTTAGAGGTTGCGTGTTCGAATCACTTCAACAGTATTAAAGAGGAGTGTTTTCTTATCCTCTGATTCATTGCAGTATTTTTAATAATGCGATAGCTTCCTAGATAGAATAAATACAGCTTAAACAAACAAACAGCATTATCCCCATTATCACAGCCAACATTTCTCATAGCACTGTGCTGGTCAGACGTTCAGTATTAATGTTATCACTGTAACTGCCGCAGGACAAATGTCACAATTCAGAGCAAATGGATTGCGAACTGTCAGTAATTCCTTGCAAGTTCTCTGGGCACAGCACGCATGAGGAGGTCGTATGGTAATGGAACTATATACAGTCTGTCCCATTATTAGAGGCCTTAGTTTACAGGGCTATTTGGGCATGATAACCAAATGCGCACATATGATTTTTTTTATTTTACTTGGTTATTTAACGACGCTGTATCAACTAACGTCGATGGAATTGGTGATAGCGAGATGATATTTGGCGAGATGAGGCCGAGGATTCGCCGTAATTACCCGACATTTGCCTTATAGTTGGAGAAAACCTCGGAAAAAATCCAACCAGGTAATCAGCCTAAACGAGAATCGAACCCGCGCCCGACCGCAATTCCGGATCGGCAGGTATGCGCCTTAGCCGACTGAACTATGTCGGTGGCTCATACGAAATAGGATCCTACAGTCTTACATAACGAGCTACAGCTGCCATTGGCACACTTTCAGTACCGGTAACATTTATTATCCTATGTCTCTTTACAAGAGACTCTCACAAATGCATTTTTTCATGGTAAAGCAGTTCAATTCACACTGAAATTTCAATCCTCTAACGCGTTCAAATATTTCGGGTCCAGTCTTCAGGCCAATGAATAGTGTTAAAGTCGATTACAGTTCTATCTTTTGTTAGTTATTGGCATAGATCTTACTCAGCAGAGAAATATCATTATAATATTTGATTCTAGTGAGCATGCAGCCCAAGATACATCATATCCTAGAGCAATTCAGCATCTAGGGTAGATTTCACATAATTATTCTAGTGTGAAGGAAGTACCGTTTAGTGGCATGCTCACACTTGAACGGTAGAACACATCAACCAGTAGCCGATTTAATATAAGACTCGCAAGGTATGAATTTATTTAGAGATTTGTTATAGATGCTCCGTAACTGTAATAGCCTAGTATGAAGTATGGTTTGGTAATGAGACACTCTGTATAGTTAACTATCGCAAGAAGAAGATGTGACCTACATTTAATGAAAATAAATATACGTACCTGTAGTTCACTACATATTTAAAAATTCAACCATTACAGACTAGTAATTGCTGTAACAATAGTGCTCTTTCCCCTGTATTTTTTCATGGACATGCCTTTCCTCCTGCTCTTTAACCTTCTATCCATTTCCTATCTTGTATTCACTTTCACTCCTATTCATATTTTTTTCTCACGCACTCATATTAATTTTCGTATTTTTGCATTCTTCCCTATCATCACTCCTTTACTTTTCTACAATTTTTTCTTCCCCTTCTCATTATTTTCATGTTTTCTCTCTCATCCTTTTATTTCATTTCTCCCTTTTCTTCTCTTTATCATTATCTCTTTTCTCCCTTTCTTGTCTTCTTCTTTTCCTTCTCGTCCTCTCTTTTCTTCTCTTTCTCATCATCTCATTCTCTCTTTTCTTCTTTTTGTCATTCTCTCTTTTCTTTCTTTTCTCGCCATCTCTCTTCTTCCCTTCCTCGACCTCTCTTCTTACCTTTCTCGTCCTCTTTTCTTTCCTTTTTCTTCCGCTTTTCTTCCCTTTCTCATCCTCTCTTCTTCCCTACCTAATCCTCTCTTTCCTTTCCTCTCTCGTCTTCTCTTCTTCCTTTCCTCGACCTCTCTTTTCTTCCCTTTTTAATCCCCTCTTTTCTTCCATTGTTATCCTCTCTTCTTCCCATTCTTGCCCCCTTTTCTTCCCTTTCTCATTTTCTCTTTTCTTCCCTTTCTCGTCCTCTCTTTTCTTCCCTTTCTCGTCCTCTCTTTTCTTCCCTTTCTCGTCCTATTTTCTTACATTTCTCGTCCTCTCTTCTTTCCTTTTTCTTCCACTTTTCTTCCCTTTCTCATTCTCTCTTTTCTTCCCTTTCACATCCTCTCTTCTTCCATTTCATATCCTCTCTTTTTTCCCCTTTCTCATTCTCTCTTTTCTTCTCTTTCTCGTCCTCTCTTCTTCCCTTACTTATCCTCTCTTTTCTTCCTTTTCTCATTTCTTTTCTTCCACTTCTCGTCCTCTTTTCTTCCCTTCCTCGTCTTCTTTTTTCCCTTCCTCGTCCTGTCTTCTTCCATTTCTCGTCCTCTCTCTTCTTTTTTACTTTCTCATACTCTCATTTCTTCCCTTTCTCGTCTTTTCTTCTCTTTCTCGTCCTCTCTTTTCTTCCCTTTCTCGTCTTCTCTTCTTTCCTTTCTTGTCCTCTCTCTTCTTTCTTTTCTCCTCCTCTCTTCTTTCCTTTCTTGTCCTCTCTCTTCTTTCTTTTCTCCTCCTTTCTTCTTTCCTTTCTTGTCCTCTCTCTTCTTTCTTTTCTCCTCCTCTCTTCTTTCCTTTCTTGTCCTCTCTCTTCTTTCGTTTCACCTCCTCTCTTCTTTCCTTTCTTGTCCTCTCTCTGCTTTCTTTTCTCCTCCTCTCTTCTTTCCTTTCTTGTCCTCTCTCTTCTTCCCTTTCTCGTCCTCTCTTCTTTCCTTTCTTGTCCTCTCTCTTCTTTCTTTTCTCCTCCTCTCTTTCCTTTCCTTTCTCGTCTTCTTTTCTTTCCTTTCTCGTCCTCTCTTTTTTCCTTTTCTTGTCCTCTCTTTTCTATCCTTTCTCGTTTTCTCTTTTCTTCCCTTTCTCGCCCTCCCTTTTCTTTTCTTTCTCATCTCCTTCGTTTCTCGTCCTCTCTTCTCTTCCCCTTCTCGTCCATTATTTTTCCTCTCTTTCCTTTACATTCTTCTCTTTCTCGTTCTTTCGTTTCTTCCCTTTCCCGAACTCTCTTTTCTTTTGTTCCTCGTCCATCTTTCCCTTTCTCGTGCTTTCTTTTCTCCCCTTTCTGGCCTTCTCTTCTCCTCTATCTATCTTTTTCTCGAATTAGTCCTTTCACTTCGTCTCATCATTATCTATTTTCATATTTTCTTATTTCCTCTCCTTCCATCATCCATTTTCTTCCCATAATGGTCTCTCTCTACTTCCATTCCTCTTCTTTCCATTGAATTTTCTTTTACAATTTCCTCTTCGCATCTTCTCCTTCTTTCCTCTAGTCGTAACTTCTTTTTCGTTCCTGTTCTCGTATATTCTTTTTATCATGTACGTAATTTTTTCTCATCTCTTAGCTTGTGTTTTATTTTTCTCAAATTCGCCCTTCTCATTCTTCTCCACCTTAAAATTTCCATCATGTCATCGTCATGATCTCTTCATTGTAATCAACATCATCGTCACCATTAATCATCCTTATCATCATCTCTTTCCTGCTGTTCTGTTGTAAATAGACCTGCAATAGGAAAGTCATGCTCTGTCCTCATTTATCATTATCTTACAGTCCGTACTGAGTGCAAACTTTCTTCAGAGCTATATCTATTAAGTAAACGAGAATTATATTAATGTGAATTAAAACACGACGCTCTCGCTTTTTTTTTCTTTCCGCAAATAATTTTACACTATGGCCTATGTATCGTAGAGTTTTTATTTGTGCGTATTTGAGTATTATTAACTGCTAAAATTTTGTTATAAAATACTCGGTAACGGATATATTTCCATGACAATTATTAAATGGATAATAGGTCTTTTAACCAGTTCAACACTAAGAGAACTGACGAATGTATTCGGTAAAACACAAAGTTGAAACAGTTTTAATAATGAAAATGTTCACGCTTTACGCTTTACTTGTAATGTATTCAGATAAATTGTATGTTATTTGTGAAGTAGTAAAGAATTAGATAATTTTCTCAAATATTTAATGCAGTTTTCGTGAAATGTTCTATCTGTATTCATTTCCGTTGAATTCTACAACCGAGATGTTCGTCGAGCTTTGATTCAAGGTATTGATTTAGCCCCATTCTGTAAACTAAGTGGATAGATATAATTTTATAAAGCGGAATTCGAGGTTGCATAAGTGAGACAATGTGAAGGTTCAATATGGTGCGAGTTGTTCCCTTCTCCTACCGAGGAATACCACGATAACTGAGGAGCTCGTTGGTTTTGTACGGTAATTGCAGCGCCTCCGAGCGAGCGACCACGGAACTGATCTTCAGGTGAGCCACTCACCTGAGTCTTCACCGAGTTCGGCTGTAGCTCGCTGCAAAGCGCCACTATCTTCACCCCAGTTTAAGCGTGACTGTGCGGTCTTGAAAAGAGATAGAAAGTCTCTCCCTTAGTTTTCTTTGCAAAGTGCAAATCTGTGAACAAACTTTAATATAACATGTCTCTAAATCAAATGAACAGAAGAAAATAAAAATATACAAGTTATTACTGGTAATATAATATCCTCTCTCCACACAGTCAGTGTAAGGCTGGAATTACGATCAACGTTCGTTTGCGTTGCTTTCGTTCGTACGCTGAACTTCTACCGAACGTTCAGAGGTGTAATTATGATCGATGTTCGTAACATCTATAAAGTCTTCCGGCCGTAATGAGTACTGAAATACACACGCCGGACAGCCAGCTGTTCGTGATAAACAATGAATTTCATGGTAACTTTGTTTCAGACAACATAAACATGTACCGGTATTACAAAAATATGTTACGACAGAATAATAATAATAATAATAATAATAATAATAATAATAATAATAATGAAACCATACACTACTAAATAGCTGAATTAGTGCAAATTCCGGATATATTATTTATGTAGTAAAATCCTCTTTATTTAGGGTTAAAAAGTGGAGTAGCGGTTAGCGCGTCTGGCCGCGAAATCAGGTGGCCCGGGTTCGAATACCGGTCGGGGCAAGTTACCTGGTTGAGGTTTTTCTGGGATTTTTCCCTGAACCCAATATGAGCAAATGCTGGGTAACTTTCGGTGCTGGACTCCGGACTCATTACATCGGTGTTATCACCTTCATCTCATTCAGGCGCTAAATAACCTAAGATGTTGATAAAGCATCGTAAAATAACTACTAAAATAAAAAAATAGGGTTGAAATAAAATAACGTATATAAAATAATGTAAATAGATTATCAAAAAGCTAAAAAAAAAGAATACGGCCTAAGTTAACGTCAGGTTCGAACCTAGGTCCAATCACACCGACCTTTCACTTTACCAATACACTAACGAAAACTACCTAGTACAATTGTTGAATTAGGTGTTGCCTACATCTTTTGTTTAATTTTAATCAGAAATGTGTTTTATGCCATATAAAGGAAATAAATTGGAAAAAAATTCAGTGTACGTTCACCTCAATGTCAACAATTTAACTTAAAACACTAAAAAGAGCTGATTTATCAGTTTGTCGAATGTATATCATCACGATTACGAAAAGATATTCTTCAGTACCAATAATTTATTTTGTGTGCACAAGGTTCTGAAATTTATCCAGTATATTTATGTGACCTGACATACTCAGTTAAAGGTCATAATTAATTTATGTGATTTTTAATTAATAATATTATTCTATATTGCCGCATCTACAACGAAAGAAGAGCTGAAAATAAATGAAGCGCGTCGCCGCGCTTCTGAATCGTGATTGGATGACGTTCAACCATCGCCTGCTTCAATGTACCTGATAGATGCTTATACTGCCTGCTCATAAGACCATTCTAACAATTTTATTTTTGGCTGGAATGGTAGGTGGCAGCACCAAATATACTATAGTCTTCGTCAGTTTTTTAAGAATAAAAATAATAACTTAACCTTACAATTTTCATAAAATGTCCTACTAGTAGTTAATTTGGCATTTATCTTGGAAACTGTTTTTAATTCTGTCACATAACAGCTTTTTTAATTGAACAACTCATTGAATAGAAAAAAATTGTCGCTAGATGGCAGCTCCTGACGGTCACTGAAGTCGCTTGTGGATTTAAGCATAATATGTAGGTCATGTTACATGTTTGACTCTTAAAGGAACAAGCAGTATAAGGAGCCATCGAATGCATGG
Source organism: Periplaneta americana (assembly GCF_040183065.1). Classification (NCBI taxonomy): domain Eukaryota; kingdom Metazoa; phylum Arthropoda; class Insecta; order Blattodea; family Blattidae; genus Periplaneta; species Periplaneta americana. The sequence continues at coordinate 26,902,747 of NC_091125.1, forward strand.
ATGCGTTCGAGCAGACGGTGCGTTCAACTTATGTATTTTTGCATTTGTAGAACCTAGATCTTGGCAATGTCGAATCAGCGCCGTCTTGAGTTCGTCCATTTTAACGTTAACCCTACTCAAATACTGACCGATTATTTAGTCCTGACACCTTAGCGACGCGAAAGAGAGGAAGTAATAGGAGTAGTGGGGAGCGCTCCGGAGTAGAGATAAAGGCGAGCAGTCAGTAGAGGAATGCAGTACAGCTTAATTGTACTAGAAACATACCGCTCTACCGCACGCATGACATCCGATCGCTCCGACGGCAAGCGAGAGACTAACCCAAACACCCCTTGGCGAAACTAAATGGACTTGTCTGATCCAGGCGCACATCGCCGGCGACTGTCAGGACTAAATAATCGTACTGTACATGGATCTTGTATTTGTCAAACCTCAACGAACTTCACCCTACGAAACGTAAGGCAAACGAACGTTGATCGTAATCTCGGCCTTATATAGTAGAAGGAACTCCATGTTTCTTGAACTGGGACTGGGATGTGAGGCCCTGAGTCTATTTATTTTGTTTCAATTGAGGACCTTATAGTATGCACCCTATTGATAAGAATTTGGGCTGTTTGTAAGAGTCTAATAATGCCACATACTCGTCACATGGTTGGGGATTGACAGACCAAAAATAAACTGGAGGGACAATCCAATTTCCCCTGACGGAATTCCACCTTTGCTACAAAATAATAATAATAATAATAATAATAATAATAATAATAATAATAATAATAATAACTAATTTACTGGCTTTTAAGGAACCCGCCGCCCTCACATAAGCCCGCCAAAGGTCCCTATCCTGAGCAAGATTAATCCATTCTCTATCATCATATCCCACCTCCCTCAAATCCATTTTTATATTATCTTCCCATCTACGTCTCGGACTCCCTAAAGGTCTTTTCCCTCCGGCCTCCAAACTAACACTCTATATGCATTTCTGGATTCGCCCATACGTGCTACATGCCCTGCCCATCTCAGTCGTCTGGTTTTAATGTTCCTAATTATGTCAGATGAATAATAATAATAATAATAATAGTAATAATAATAATAATAATAATAATAATAATAATAATAATAAACCGTTATCATCACCCTCATCATCGTCACACCACCACCACCACTTTGCAGTGCTGTGTACCCTTTGGCACGGAAAATGGTCGCTCTTCTGTAGTGTGAATTTGTCTGTGTCGTTCGGATTAACGCGCGATTCACAGTCAAAACGAAAAAAATTAAACTTCGAAAATGAAATAAAGTCGTAGCAGCATCGCATTTGTATGTTATTAATGATATTTATTTGGTAGTGATATGTTATTTGGCTTCAATGATAAATTAGTTTTTCAAAAAATGAATTTAATTCATATATTATTATTTATATTTCTATCTTTTTAGTTTTTATTATATTAATATAAATATTATGGGAGAAAAGCTCGACATGCTCTCTACGAAGCCTTCATGGGTTAGCGGTAGAGCTCTTTCAAAGACTGGGGTTCGAATCTCTCTTTATGTAAAACTCACGCTTGTAAACACAGCGTACACGATGATTCATTGAGCTATTTCGAGGTGGGACTAAGTCTCTGAACAGCGACCAATTTCCCTGTCAAAGGGTGTACAGTCTTCTCCTTCCATGGCAACGCCTACGACGGCCAGATGGACTACAGCTTTGTCGCTTAATTTCTGAATGTGAACTCTTTGGGCGAATGATGCAAAGTTAAGCACCTTTCATTAGATAAAATAAAGAAAGAAATTATAACTAATTAAACATAAAAAATAAAGAAATAGCCTATTTAAGATCGTAACATTTGTGATCTAAGCAACAGTAGGCCTAGTCTTTTTTTATTAACTGATGGTATTGAAACAGTTTCTTCAACGTTAGATAGTTCCTGAATTTTGTAATTTCTTTTAAGATATTCCAAAAATTGATTACAAACCATCTCTATTTATTTGTGTTTGTGTTGAATTATAGCAATATGGTCATCATTGCCTTCTAAATTGTCAATGTAGGAAGAAATATTTACCAATGAATAACGAGGAGATGGTATCAAAAGAGCGATAATTATAATCATATAGCGAAAAATACTTCAAATAATCACGACTATGAATACTTTATAGACGACATTAAGATAACTGGATTCCACACCTGTGGAGTAACGGTCAGCGCGTCTGGCCGCGAAACCAGGTGGCCCGGGTTCGAATCCCGGTCGGGGCAAGTTACCTGGTTGAGTTTTTTCCGGGGTTTTCCCTCAACCCAATACGAGCAAATGCTGGGTAACTTTCGGTGCTGGACCCCGGACTCATTTCACCGGAATTATCACCTTTATTTCTTTCAGACGCTAAATAACCTGAGATGTTGATACAGCGTCGTAAAATAACCCAATAAAATAAAAAAATATAAATAAAGTGATGTACTGCTTGATAATAGTTTAGCTACATATCAGCTAGAACCTTAATCAGAGGACATTTTAAATGTTACTGGTCGGAATTAAAACACTGAAATGGTTACTTTAATCTGTTACATCATCTTATAAATAATAATAATGGATATTTTAAAAGTAGTAATAATACCATAAGCAGTAGTTTATTTAGGGATGCTTTAAACCGCAGATACTATTCAGCATCGAAATGCATTGTGGATGAAAAGTGACTGACAAATTATGATAGAAGCCCTCTATTAAAATTGGACTCATTTTATGTACCGTAAATCTTATACATGGGACTCGCAGCTTTTCTTTCTTCCTGCAGGAAGTCATGCTAATGATTTTATCGACCTTTAAATCCGTAGTCTACGGCCGGTTTTGAACACAAGTTCATTGTTTAAGAAAAGTTAAATGAAAAGAATAAGTCGTAGTTATATGAAAGTTACATACAGAATTACTGAGAAAGGATTCCTAATTGATTTTATGTTAGTATTTTGCTACTTTGGAACAAAAGAGAAGCGATGTGTTCAGTTTACATAAGTTTAATATTTAAAAGGATGTATCTTTCTTATGCATCAAGTTCCTCTTCTTTAGTGTATCTTCAAACAAATTTTAAAGTTTCGATGTTCTTGCTTATAAATAGGCTGAGAAGAAACTTGCCTATAACTTTGCCGACAAAGAGGGAGGAATACAACGGAAACTGGGACCAAAATGTAAGTAATGAACTAAATTCAAAATATTTTATGGTGTTTAATAATTAATCTCTATTTGCTTGCAATCTCTTAACTATATGATGTAAGGAGAACAAACATTAACGGTTTTCGCAGCTCGTTGTATTACTTCAACCAGTCATTTCCACCATTTCACATAGAGGCTGAAAAGTTCATAATCTATAAATAATTACATTAGTTCACACAACAAGTAAACGTGAACTGTTGAAAACGGAAATTCTAATTCACATGTTATACAGTTACATATAAATAATTTTAATTTATTAAGGACTATAAAAATCACTTGAATTAGACGTGTTAAGGAAACGAGATATGAATAGAAATGTAAATTACGTAAAATAATTTAGTACAAATCTGTATCTTAAGACCTATACATTTTTACACAGATATTAACAGGAATCCATACATAAAACATTTACATAAACATACACATATACAGGGACATCATTTTATTTTTACTAACATTTTTATATTAACCTGGCTATACCTTTGGATTAACGTTTGAAAACCGGAAACACCGTTTGCTACTCCTTCCACGACTGGAGTTCGATGATGCTGGCGTATCACTTTACTAGGTATAGGAGGGAAGAAAAGTAGTTCGCAATTTTGAATTTGAAAATTTTCATTAGGTTTTTGTTTAATAAAAATACAGTACAGTGTTAACAATAAGTGTTCTTGCTCACGAACTGAGCTGTCCATGCGAACGTATTCATTATGCAGTGTATATTATACTGTTTACAGCACATTAGCGTACAATATAGAGAATGAAGTTAAATTGAAAATAATTATAATATGGATATTTAAACACATCTTTGAAAATGGTGACCGTTGATTTCGATATAGGCTTCAGTTCTTTTGTGCATATTATCGCACTATAGACAATTGCATCTAATTACAATTACCAGTTTCGTACTAGTAACTCATGTTGAAATAATTCTGTATCTACTCTATAAAAGGATACTTACGTACTGTAAATTCAATCTTCACTTCTGCCCGACCCACACAGATAAAATTACTCAGACATGCTATCTACTGTCTGTCCAAGTGGTTATGTTGCAGGATCGTAGAAAGAGGAGAAATCACGCGACAGTTAATTACTTAACGAGACCCTTTTATTCAAGTTATTTTAAACAGTTGTATAACATTACGTAGACGTCCAATTCCTAACAGAAATTAATGTTTTCAGAAAAGAGCTAATACAGCCCAGATACTAGACTTTACAGAGGGGCGAACAGAAGCAGGTGGGCGTAATCGGGATGCGACGTAGGCAAACGGACGACAGTACCTGTGCGAAAATATGATTCAATATTGAAAGCTCTTTCGTTACTGGAAAACGCGAAAATATTTCTGGAACGTACTATACTCACTAACTCTGTACTGATTACTATATGCGGTCTTGGTTCTGTGTGGAACTTCATTAGTAAAAGGGGTGGGAGTGAAGTACATTCAAAAACTCAGGTACAATAACAGATGAAGTAAAAATAAAATGATGTCCGTATACATTACTCACATTCACACAAATTTACTTACTCGTACCTACACAATTAAATTAATAAAATCAATTATACGTTAGTTAAAAATTCCGAAGTGTGCAATATTTAGATAATCCTCAGTGGAAATAGCTGTAAAAAAGAAGTAATCTCTCTTTGATTCCATATGATAGATAACCTATGTCTTTTATAAGGAATAAGAAATCTGAAAGTAATAACAATTGTTTCCCTGTACTCATGAGTCATAACGTCACATAATACCTGGAAAAAGAAAGTAAAAATATGTGGTCATTCTGTTGCCTGAAAATCATGAACCACCTAATTCCACGGCCAGTTTAAAACCGTAAGTTTCTGCAGACAATTTTACGCCCCGTAATATTTTCTTTCTTCTAATTAGTAACGCCTTCCCCTTTCGTCTCAACGAGAAAACCTTTCTGAGAATGGAAAGAATCTCCTAATAAATGAGTATTCAGCATAGGTATACTACTGAAGAGCTATAATAATAGTAATAATAATAATAATAATAATAATAATAATAATAATAATTTATTTCAAATTTTTATCTCTTAATTTCCACACATCATACCCACTATTTATGCCTTGTTGGACCTAATTGCATATAATAATGAATATACTATTTCTCATTCTTCTCTTCTTCTTTGTTTGCTACCTTGCATTTTTCTCGTAGTGTTCTGCCCATTTCCTTATTATTCAATTCCTCGTTCATTTCTTCCCTATATTTCTTCTAATTTTCTTTTCCGTCTTTTCTTTCCATTTTCCTTTCTTCTTATTTTATAATTTCTGCCTTTTCTCGATTTCTTTACTCTTTCTATTCTCTATTGTTTTCTTTGTTTATTTCCTTTGTTTTCCTCCTCTTCCTCGTCACTATTTTCAACCTTCCTTTCACTCTTTTCATATTTTTTATTCCTTTCTTTTCCTCTATGTTTTTCTGCTCCTCCTCTAATCATTTCTTACCCATTTTTATTCATTTCAATTTTCCTGTACTTCTTTTCGTCCTTTTAATCACCTTGCATCTTCCTTTAAACCAAAAGTATAAGAGTGATCACATTAGGCCTACTTATTATTGCTCTCTTTCTACATTATTAACCCTGCGCTGGTGACGTGAAAGAAAATTACATCAGTAGTGACGTGGGGTTTGAGATACCCCATTTCATTTTTTGGATTTTTACTGAATATGACATGGAACATACTGAAGGAAGTATTGCAAGCAGCTAGACGAATCCCCACGTAACAAACCAGAGTGATCTAGTAGCAAACAAAAAACAAAGCAAGGTGGGGTGTGTCTAACCCCCGTCACCGTAACTGCAGCTTGTATTTAGGCCTAATTGTACGTATTACAGTTTTTCACATGTTTTTGTTCTGCCATCAAAAAGTACGTATTTCTCTTCTTTCTTTAATATTTAATGCATTAATCGCGAAATTTCCATAACATTCATCTTCACGTCATCTCTAGCTATCTTTTTCCATTCTAGATACAATTAATTGAAAAGTCGGGATGTACGGAAACAATTTAAAAATAATAATAGTTTTGTTTAACCTGGCGGTGTTAAAGCCATAGGGTCTTCTCTAACACTCAACCAGGAGTAAAGCTACGATACAAAGAACATTACAATTACACCAAATATAGTACACAATAAATTGAAAAGAGGTATTCATGATACAATTGAAACAATCAGCCAGTAGAAATGTAGAAAGAAAGGAATAAAGTATAATAAAATATGAAGTAGGTATTGAGTTAAAATGCGTGAGACGTTTACAATGTATAAAAATATGAAATAATAATAATAATAATAATAATAATAATAATAATAATAATAATAATATAGTGAAGTATAGATCATATGATGAACACTATTTTTAGATACACATACAAAAAAAAAAGAAAATTATGATAACACGAGTACTCACATGATAGGCAATATAAGGAAAAATGGTGTAACGAAAGGTAAAGAAGCTAATAAGGTAATTTATTTATTTACTAGAGCTTCCTTAAATTAGAGCTGCCACTAGACAAAGCAAAAACAAAAAAGAACAAATAGACAATGAAAGATAACAGAGTAAGAAAAATGACAAACAAGTGAACAAATAAACAAACAATGGTAGTTAACAAAATAAGAAAAGTTACAAATAAGTAAAGAAGCAATGAAATCTAATAAGAAAAAGAAAAATGATAATGATAGAATATCTAAATGTAAAAAATACTTGGAAACATACAACACCTGTTATACCAGTAAGTTAGTTTGGCAACTTGTCACAATATAATTTTCTAACTTAGATTAGAAAGATTTAAAGGTTCTACAGCCCTTGACTTCAGGCGGCAGCAACAGTAAAGGATGAGGAATAGAGAGATGATGTGTGGAGTGGAATTTCTAGCGTGTTGTCGTGTTGTGGTAGAGTATCGATATTATTATGATGGCGAGAGAGAGAGAGAATGGAAACGAGCGAATATATTTCGGGCTGTCTTGCGAATAATGTGAAGGTTTCAGTGCATTTGAAGCAGGGTCTAATTATGCATGTAACAAGATGACGGTCTTCATTAATCTCCTGGTATTTCGTTCTTGACAACTTGAAGAATTCTAATGCTAATGTCGTTCTGTTATCTCAATAGCACGCATTAGTGTCCTGCAATGTTCGAACATGAGAAAGGCAACCAAGACATTACAAACTTCGTTCTATTTCATATGAAAACTAATCGCAATATCTCTGCTGAAATCCTTAAACGGTTAAAACTGAAGAGATGGGAGTGTAGGACAGCGAATATTTTTATAACAATGTGAAACAAACGCGATAGGTCTCCTTCAGCAGAGCGAACATCGGCGAATATCGAACTTCGCTATGCTCGACAGACTTGAACTGAACATAGCGCCTGTAATACACGACAGTAGCACGCATTTCACGGTTCTTTATTACGTTCATGATATGTAAATTATCTTCCTTACGGCGTTGCATGCATTGGAGGGGGAAAAGAACTGGGCACCCTACCCCATTATTTCCTGGAATAGTTGCCTCATGAGTTATGCCTTATTGGTGTTACTTATGAGGTTCAAATCTGTCTTCGGACAGTTGACTAAACAACAACGACAATAACAACAACAAAGTATTTTAATGTATTTATTTTATTCAAGTCTAGAATTATTTTTTTATTTTGAAATACTTAAGTAATAATCAGAGTAATGCAGAGTATATCCTAGCTTTGGAGGAGAGAATATATTATTTTGTTTATCTAACAATTTAATTTTAGTATGAAATTAGAACGAATTTTAATGGTAGTTGAAATTCTGTTCCTGTTCACTCATGAAATTCATCAATTTAAACTGATCGCTAACATACTGTATATCTATCTTGAGCATAATACCTCACTATGAAAACTTTTAGAACTTTAAATTATCGATACGAAATCCATATTAATATTGAAGCAGTCGTGGTCAGATTGACGGTTAAAAGAACTTTCCAGAACTGGAGAGGCACTCAGCATGGAAAAGTTTCAATTGCTTCTCCTTCATACAAACGAATCCTTCAACTCGGATCGATCTGTAACAACTTTATCGTATTTTAAATTCAAGACTGTTTTAAGCCGATTTTTAGAAATCTGTTATGCATCATGGCCTTCTAAAGGAATACTTAGGCCTAATCAGTGTTTGAATATCACTTTTCCGGAAACCTAAAGAATAGAAGTTTCTCATGCAAACAATAAAAATCTACTTGAGAACGCAACTTTCCTCAAGTCACAACTCCACTCGTATATTGAAAATGGCTTTCAATATAGACAGATGTACCCAAACTATTGACGTCTTCCTTGGATTAGTTTGGTTAGGTATTCTGTAACTTTACAACTACAGTAGTTAGGGTTATTTAAACGTCTATAGGTACATTATCTGGGTTATAATGCAACTATGCTCTACTTTCTACATGGATCATTCGAAAATTGGTGATAACATTTTAATTAATAACTAAACTTACTTATTCACAATTGATTTACAGTTCTTGCGTCAGAAGACAAAATGAAGTAAGCGCTGAAACATGGATTTTTAGGTTATGGTTGATTTATATGTAGGATTTCATGTATTTTTATGTTGGTACTCCGAATTGCATGGATGGATAGTTGTATATTTTGTTCGATATTCGAGGAAAGTGACAAAGTTGTATGAAAATTTGCCGCGTTGGTATATTGTTCAGAAAGGGAAACATTTAGAAAGAGTGAAAAATTCGTCACATCATATCACAAACTGAAGCTTTTTGGCATTACTTTCTTTTGGCTTCTAAGTTAAGAGTTCTTAAAAGTATTCTTCTCCAGTATCACGTACCCGTCGCCACACCTCTGGAAGGCGACAGATGCCATCCACATCGTATTTCTCTCGATGGTTCTTTCATCACGCGGAAACGGTCATAGTCACTAGGATTCATCCTGAAAATATGTAGTATGCTCTAGAATTTCCCAGTTTTAACAATTAAATAAATTAAGCACTTAGAAAGCCACGTGACAACGAGCACCTTCGTGAAGCACAATGAGATGGCTATTCAAGAGATTTCGGTGCTTCCAGTGCATTGCTGGTCGTAAATGGTGTTCCAAAAAGTGACTGTAATAATATTCACGCCCATTCCAATTGGATTACAAACAGTTATGAATAAATTTTCATAATCATAAACAATAAGCATAACTTTGAGTGGATGCTGCTCTTGTATTTTTTAAAGGAATCAGAGGTTCGTTGCCGCCCTCACATAAGCCCGTCATCGGTCCCTATTCTGAGTAAGATTAATCCAATTTCACCAATCATATCCCACCTCCCTCAAATACATTTTAATATCCTAATAATAATAATAATAATAATAATAATAATAATAATAATACTTTATTTTTTTTGTGACAGAGTTAAGGCCACTCAATCAGTGGATAAAAAGGAAATACATGATAATACAATGTTAATACAAAAGAAAGTTATAAGTATACCTAAGACAGTATCGAAACAGATAAATATCCATAAGCCAGAGGATTATCGAACTTAAATACTTACTTAATCTAGATGGCAAATTACATGATTACTTTATAAAATAGTTATAATTGTGTTTTCTAATATATACACTGGGACGCTGTGCGTTCTAAAATAAAATGTTACACTTTGGACATGAAAAAGTTTAAGGTCGGGCAGCCCGTAACTTCTGTAGGTAATGAATTTCGAGAATGGATAGTGCTATTGTAAAAGACGAAGAATAGGCGGACGTTTTGTGGAGAGGGACTGGCAATAGAGTGTCATGTTGTGTCCGGGTATACAGATTATGATGTGTGGATATTCTATGAAATCGTGATGCAAGGTATTCAGGAGTTGATGTATGCAAAATCTGATAGATTAGAGAAAGGCAATGCAAACTGTGTCTGTCAGCCAGCCGAAGCCAAGAAAATTCTTTGAAAAACGGTGAGATATGATCATAGAGACGGATATTACATATAAACCGAACACAGGCATTATGGACACGCTGCAATTTTTGGGTAAGGTCATAGCTGAGATGTTAACAGAACGTCGCAGTAGTCGTACTGTGGCATGATAAGTGTCTGGACTAATATTTGTTTTAATTTAAAAGGAATAACATGTTTTATTCGTCGAAGTGAGTGCAGTATATAAATTACATTTTTACATACATGTTTAGTCTGTGTGGTTCAGTTTAAGTGTTCATGCAAATGAACACCCAGATTTTTCACACTTGCACTAAAAGATATTTCAGTGTTATTTACAACTACGGCGGGGTGGAAAACAGATTTTTTAGTGCATTGCAGATGATAATTAATAGTTTTATGATTATAATCACTGCATAAAGAGTATAAATGAGGTTATTATATTATAACTAAAAGAAAACATATATCAGACACCATTCCATCTCATTCTCCCAGCTTGCATTACTCACTGCTAGGGGAGCTGAATACTAGCAATGTCGGCACTAATTTTCTAATGACCTATGTATATGAGTTGTTCAGCACATATTTTCTAAGAAGATTTCACCGTTTAAATTTGGGAGTGTATCAAAATGGTCAGCCCACTTTTTGAAACAGTATAGGCTACTGTTTACGTAAATTAATTACGTCATCATTGTCATTTTTAATAAATTTTAGATCCGGTATTCCTTTAATCTGAGATATAAATAGTGTTTCTTTAGTCGGAGGATATCTGAAATAATTATTGCAACATGAGCCTTAGCCTATACTCAAGTACATTTGTCAGAATGCATGATCCGTGTAATACTTATCATTCAAAATATACCTACATATTAGATATATTTTGGTTTCAACTTGACAGATGTTTTAAACTTCACAAAGCCATCTTCAGATCACTGTGATAGCTAGAGACCGGCTTTTAAAGGGAATTCCTATTTTATTTCAACACGAAACAGGAAATAATTAATTACGATGTTCCACCGACCAAATTATGTGGTTTTGACTTCCATTTGTTTCGCCTTCTTTAGTCCATATTCCCCTTTTCCCCTTTTTAAAAACATCTCTTATTTTGGTCCTTTTTTGGCAGAATATCGCATAGATTTAGATAATTTTCCTATATTTTATCCGATAGGCCTATAACTTCCTGAACAAGCGAAAATGAATATCGTTCTTCTTCTGATTCCAGACATTGAAAAACTAATAAAGTGTGCTGGTTTAGAGTTCAGGATAAAATGAAAATTTTCACCTCTGGTTTCAGTTGATGTCGAGCGGTCAGTTTCTGTTTATAAAGACATTCTGCATTCAAAGAGGTAGAATCATATTAAAACATGATGAAATGGTGAATGTGATCAAATACAACACTTTCCTTATGTTGTGAAGCGATAAATATAAGCTTGTGTGTGCTATGTGTATCCATGAATGTGCTGAAATGTGTTTTCAATTAAAATAGCACCCTTTTGAGGGAGTATTATAGTCCTTTTTGAAGTTCTTTTTTGACTATATCAAATACAACACTTTCCTTATGTTGTGAAGAGATAAATGTAAGATTGTGTGTGCAATGTACGAGTATATCCATGAATGTGCTGAAGTGTGTTTTGGGGAATAATATTGTCCTTTTTCAAGTCCTTTTCTTGGCTATGACTTTCCCGTTTTTGTCCTTTTTTGATGAAAAATTTTCCCTTTGAAATCTGGTCTCTAGTGATAACATTTATGAACACTTTGGATTATAACAACATATTATGTTTCCATCACATTTCTTGTGAATAATACATAATATAAAAGAGGCTAGTTATTCCTCTTCTTCTTCTTCTTCTTCTTCTTCTTCTTCTTATTATTATTATTATTATTATTATTACTATTATTATTATTATTATTATTATTATTATTATTATTATTATTTTATTATTATTATTATTATTATTATTATTATTATTAGTTTTTAATTTTTACTCCAGGAACCCAATTATTACTTTAGCTGGGAGCCCATGAAATTTTTCATTCGTCACTGCTACCAATGTTTTATATGTACATGACACAGAATGGCTTTCAAGTTTTGGTAGTTACAATCAGGCAATTTTCATTTCAGTCTAATCTGTATATTATTTATAAACGTATCTCACATTCTACTGCAATTAAGATGTGTGATACGATCTCCATTAAAAATTAACTTGTCAACTATATAGCAGTGTAATTAAGTACAAATTAAAGTGTATGTTAATAGATCATGTTCAGTTACTTTTATTGAACATGTTTTTATTGGCTCTGAATAGTGTTCTCTCTCTCTCGAAGTCCTAGTCCTAGAGGAGGAATTTCCAACAACTAACACAGAGAATCCGAGTATACTTAAGAGACCCCCTGGAATTGAAAGCGAAAGAGAGAGCGCGATTTTCCCACAGGTACAACCAATTTCTTATCGACGTAACAGTTCTATTTTGTTCCTGTGTAGGATTTTATCTTATAAATTTAAGATGAAGCAAAGAGTTCCTTTAAATTTGAATCACATGTAACAGATTCGTTTCGAAGTATTGTAGAGGTCAATAATAAGAAATACAATTGAGTTCACTATGAATTTCTACAATAATGAAAATAAAATATGTAACTTGTTTCTCGAAAGTTTACTGCCTTCATTTCCTTTAGGGATACACCGTAGGCTTCAGTGGTTAGTGGTCTGAACCCAAGCTTTGCTTCTTAAATCTGAAATATAGCGATTGATTTTTAAGATGACGAAATAATAGTTCGCATGGATTCTTTGAAAGGGGAATGAAGCCTCGTCACCTGTGTCGTATAGGCTACGTTTACCGCAAGTAAACAACTCTATCCACGAATGAAAAACGTATTTTAACTTACACTCGATAAAAAATTTTTGCCAATATACTATCAACTGATTTAAGATATTATTATTATTATTTGATTTGTCATAAACATTAATATATATTCTTTTTTATTTTGTGGCATACTCGTCGATTGAACATTTTATTGGAAGTTATTATTAGTTGAAGTTTCCCTCTTCGCTCGAATATATTTCCGAAGGCGATTTAAGTACTCTAATCAGGCAAATATAACCTATGTAACATTATATCATAATATCTTTAAGAATCTACTGAGAGACATTTCTACTTGCGGAAGACTCGAAATTAAGTTAATGATGCAAATCAAGCTTTCAGGTATAACTCCCAGTAAAGTTGATTTGAATAATTTTGAGGGAAAAATTGTTCCGGGGCCGGGTATCGAACCCGGGACCTTTGGTTAAACGTACCAACGCTCTCCCAACTGAGCTACCCGGGAATGTTCAGTTAATAATGTTCAGTTAATGATGTTCAGTACTCAAAGGCGTGCCAAACGCCAACTAGGTAATAAGGTGTTGTTAAGTACTCCATCTTATCAATGTATCCGGAAACATTACATATATTTACTTTTTCGGTTATTTAATTTTTAATAACTAGGTTTCATCTTAGTGACGTTCCAAAATAACCTAAACAGTTAAGATGTTATTTCTGAACACTTGTCAGCTCTGCAAAATGCTTTTATCGCTCTAATGAACCAAATTTTCGTAGGTAAATGCAAGTCTCGGTCTATATGATTACATCGGGTTGTAAATAGTGTCAACACTGTCGGGAATGGGTCATGCGCATCACATGCGATACGAAACTACGAGTGATCGAAGTTGGAGATGTAGTTGATATATTGAATGATAAAAACGGTTGCTATGAAAACAGATGTTATTGTGCGTGATTAAATTTGAGCACTATTTTTAACTGCTCTAAAGCATGTTTACCAAACTTGAACAGCGATCGTGGATAAAATCGAGGTAGTCCGTGGTAGAAATGCACGCCATTGTCATCAATGATTACTTGAAGCTTGCGGCAACGATGCACTATCATATCGGACAGTTGCAAGATATGAGTCTCTGCATTTCGTTCGGATCTGAATGAGACGGCAAATGTGGCTCGCACAGGTCTCCCGTCCATTTGTGATGAACAAGATAAGTGGAATTAGTGCGAGGTCTCCTTGCTATTGGCCATCGATGGACTGTACGAGAATTATCCATCGAGACTAAAGCGTCAGTCTAGTGAATGGCAACACAAAGGATCACCAAGTCAAAAAAGTGCGATATTAACTCTCTGGGGTGAAAGTAATGCATACGACAGTGAAGGTGTTTTCTTTAGCCATGCCGTACTTCAAGACCAAAATGTCAATGCAGCGCACCATCAACATTTTTTCGAACACAACCTACGTTCAGCTATGCGGCTCAAATGTCCACTTTTCATGAGAGACAATCCACATGATAATATTCGTTGTCATGTCGCAGGAGCAGTGACTGAATTGCTACAGAGATTGGATTGGGAAGTATTGGAACATCCTCCGTATTCCTCTGACATGAGTCCTTGTGACAATGACTTGTTTCCACGGTTGAAAGAACCGCTTAAGAGTCAAAACGTTACTATATTTGCATCAGTGCTTCATGTAGTAGGGCAGTCCATCAGACAGATCAACAGAAACAATCTCGCAGCGGCATTCAATTGTTTGGCAGTAGTGAATAAATTCAAAACAACGGGATCAGTGTTGGATAATAAATGAAGACGAAGGCGCCATGATTTAACTGAGGAAAAGTTGGATGATATCGGTGCTTGATTAGAACAATCGTCGCGAAAATCTCTCAAAAAGTTACCATAACATGCTGGGGCCAGGTATATCAGCATACAGTGCGATAAAATTACTAATATGTCATCCATGCAGTCCACACCTGTGGAGTAACGGTCAGCGCGTCTGGCCGTGAAACCAGGTGGCCCGAGTTCGAATCCCGGTCGGGGCAAGTTACCTGGTTGAGGTTTTTTCCGGGGTTTTCCCTCAACCCAATATGAGCAAATGCTGGGTAACTTTCGGTGCTGGACCCCGGACTCATTTCACCGGCATTATCACCTTCATCACATTCAGACGCTAAATAACCTTAATGTTAATACAGCGTCGTAAAATAACCTAATAAAATAAAAAAGTCATCCATGCAAAGTTACAAAAGTGCACACTCTATAGCATGGTGACCGACATAGGAGAATCAATTTTTGCAGCTGGTTTATTCAGTCTAAAGATATATAGAGTTTTAGTGACGAGGCGGGGTTTCACTTGCATAGACGAGTTCACACTGAAAATAATCGATACTGATCATTATTATAATCCACGACTTATTCTTAAAAGTACATTACATGATCCTAAGTTCGGTGTACTGTGTGCATTAAGTGCGAAACGAAAAATCAGCACTATTTATTTTCTGAAACAATTAATACTGATCGGTACAACCCTAATTTTGAATCAGTTCTTTTCTCAATTAACTGAAGAGGCTAAACGATTTCTTACGGACGTAGTCAAATTAAAGTTATAATTAGCCTATAATCATGACTCAAGCAACAGACATAAACGGGGAAATGAAAGTAAACACTGCACACAACACACTTACTGCACTGAAACTAAACTCAATACTGCACATAGTAACAAGACAACCCCTATCAGCGGCTATGCGTGTCCTTGAATGACGCGTGCGCAACTATGCATTGCTGCGACACGGGTCCCGTATGGGAGCGGAGGAAGATAAAATGTATGCTCGGTATTGTTAGCTTCAGATAAATAAAATTGCTCCATAATATTAACTCATATTTTATTACAAATTAAAAGTATGTAAATATGTCATATTAGGCCATCAGAGGATAAGAATCTGAATTCATAAGAAGTAGAGCTCAGTTTAGAATTAATGTATTCCTTGCGTATTTATGTGATTATAGTGCAGTTCCACGCCAAGAAATGTTATGCTCAAAATGAATTGCTCTTAATGTAATATTGAATAACAACTGAGCGTTATTATTTGTACTGAATTTAAATGTATTGATTTTATCAACATTAAGAGTTATATGCATTAAATCAATTGTTCATTAGCTTGAACACTACATATTTGAGGTGTTTATAAAGTGATTATATTGTTTACTTTAGATCATCATCATCATAGAACTGAAATTGATTCGTTGGGAAATTCATTTATGGTATTTTTAAATCCTGAGTAACTGTAGCTGAATCATTAACATAATCTATAAACGTTTATGGACCTGAAATTGATTCGTGGGGAACTTCATTTAGAGTATTTCTAAATTCTGAGTGATTAACTTCATGAGTATTTGAGATAATGTTTTCGTACTTTTTGTTTTCTGTTTGGTAAGTAGGCTTAAGATATAAATCAATTTGATGTCTCATCTTTAGTACCTACCATAAAACTTTAATTTGCTTACGGATGTATTATGAAATAGTTAAAATGCTTTAGCTGAAATCACAAATATGTAATGTGTGCCGCCTCGAAATCATTGTGTTCCCGCATACTGAAATGTTTCTAAGCATTTGGCACTGTGTTTCAAAAACAATACTGGAGATATTTTAGAAGTGTTAAGAACAGTATAATATTCATATTACTATAAAAGTAGGAAACCTTGTTGGTCTGTAGCATAATAGATTTTCAATGGCAGAATATAGAGACATAAAAACCTGTTTAATATGTATAGAGCTATGTATAATATAGACATTTGGGGTAATAATTTATCTAGCCAGCTTATTGATAGAATTAGATCTAAATTTTGTAACAAATCTCTAGGAATACTGTGAAACACTCTAACCTAGCTGCTAGATTCGAAATGGGGGTAGATAGTATTATGAGGACGATACTAGTAAGGAAAATAAAATTCTTAGGTCATTTTATGGAGAAGGAGGATAGTGCCATTGAAAAGAAGTGTTTGCAGTTTCTTCGGGACACGAATTTGAAATCCAATTGGTTAGAAGATTTAAAGAACGAGGTGAGTAGATTAGGTCTAAGAAGATTATGGGAGAAAATTTGAGTAATGAATTTAAATGTAATTTGAAAAATCGTAAAGGTGTAATGAAATTACGAGGCAGAAATTATATCAAAATCTCAACGAATTAAGAACATTAAGTAACTATAAGGACATTAAAAGGTCATGGGAACAAAAAGAATATGTCAGAATAAATAATAGGAAAGTGAGGATTGACTTACCTTGATGGAGAATAGGAATATGGAAATTGAAGGGGTACCATAGAAAAGGATATCTGCCCCTTTTAAGGCATGGGAAAAGACGTGTTCTATATATTATTAAAATGTCAAGAAACAGACAATACAAAGAAAAAGTGGATAAATAATAAATTTTTGAATATGAATAAATATGTAGCATATAAGAAAATATGTAATATAACTAATATAATAGAGTTAAAAAAATGGGGAAATTTTTAATGATAGTGAAGATGAAATGGGAATAGAAAGTTAAAAGTAATGGTGTAATAAATTGATCTTGTAGTGTGTATGTGTGTGTTTTTCTGTTTCTGTTTCTTTTTTTAGTTGTGAGACTTGGCATAGGTGATTAAAATTGTAAAATAAGGCAGTCTGGGGTAATATAAAATTGTAACAGGTCTGTCTTACTGATATAATGATAGATGAATAAATATATCATATTATATCGTAATAGATTTTCATTCAATGGAATTGATTAGTCGTGTGATGATGTGACAAGTGTTCAGTTTTCTGAACACGAACGTAAAGACTTCTGAATTAGTGATGTATTGTTAGAATTTACTTCCAAGTTATTGTGTACATACAATTTTCCTCAACTACATTTACATACATGTTATATTATAAAGGAAGAAATGTAGTTGTGAGTTTTGCACCAAAACGAACATTACATGTTCCATAACAATTAGCTTCAGAATATTTATTCTGCTTAACTTGCATAACACGTGCACAGAAAGTACGTTTTATATAGCGCACAATAAGCCTCACTAACGTCCATATTATTAAACTAAATAGAAATTCTAACCCTCGTTCAAAACTCTTTGAATGAATTTTATGTAAATATGGTATGTTCCTTTATTATTCACAGCAAACCAACAATGGGACCTGTAATAATAATAAATACGGGCGAAATGTTAACGTAGTCATGGTCCTAAGATACAATGTGAACGAACGAGCAGAAAATGGTGGTCTATGCTAATTTGTTGTGCTCAAATTAATGTGGACCTAATATTACAACGTTGTAATTAAACGAAGCTGGAACGCTTTGCTCTATGATGTCCGTTTGTGAGCAGGGATGAATGGATTTGCGTGATTAAATAGAGGGGAGAGAATTAAAGCTAGTTGGGAGCCCGGGTATGTTAATATGCCGAACGGACGTAGGCCTACGTGTTTGGGAAGAGGTAACCGCAAACCAACAGAATTCCACTCTTATTCCAAACTGTTTCCCTTCCTAGATACTACGAAGTTATTCGGATGCAGGAAGTCTTATTCCTGCACGAAAATGAATTGTATGTCTATATTTATTGAAATAACAGTTTCATGCCATGACTTCAATGCACTGACTGTGGTTGTCAATTCAGAGATTTCGCTTTCGTCTTCTGAGAAGAAAGCTGCGTATCCATAATGTCGACTGTGTCTGTTGTCTGTTTCATATTCGTTTGAATAGTATACTTGAGACAAATAAGTTTTGACTCATTTTACAAAAAGTTATTCACCACATATTTCGGGGTATAATATGCTGTAGAAGCTCTTCAGAAATCATCTTACGACATTTCTGTAAATGTTGCTTATTTAAGAGTTAGTTTGCCTTATAAGGATGCGTTGAACTATTTTCCTTGTCGTTAAGATCGGAAGTGTCTTGTACATTACAGAGCAAACTTTCTATACCAGTGGTGTCGCGACCCTCAGGGGAGGGTCGTGTAAATAGCTCAGGGAGTCGCGACATGATATGCAAAATAAAACATACTTCTTATTAACATACATTCACTTTGTATTCAGAAACATAAACAATATTTAACATAAAATAGTCACTGGCGTAGCTCAGTCAGCCAAGGCGCTTGCCTGCCTTTCCGGCCTTGCGCTAGGACGCGGGTTCGATTCCCGCTTGTGCTTATTGCCAGGATGGGATTTTTCCTAGGTTTTCCTCAACCGTAAGGCAAATATCAGGTAATATATGGCGAAACCTTGCTCTCATCTCGCCAAATACCATCTCGCTATCACTAATTCCTTCGACGCTAAATAAGCTCGTAGTTGATACAGCGTCGTTAAATAAGCAAGTAAATAAAATATAAATATAAAAAAATTCCAGTAGTGTACACTAAAGTAAAGACAAATATTAATGCTTCAGATATGTCTGTTTTTCATAAAATAGTTCTCAAATCTGGACTATGTATTTGATACATACATAAAACCTACCTAATATCACTTTCAAGTTCAATGACATTTCTCGTCTTTGTTTTGATGGTAATCATAGACGAGAAGCTTATCTTACATAAATATGAGATTGCAAATGTTATAAAATAGTACATTATGCAACGAGCCTATAATGAAGGTAATTAAGAAGCGAATATGGATATTTATGAAACGAGCGCAAGCGAGTTTCATAATTTTCATACGAGCTTCTTAATTACCATTATAGGCGAGTTTCATACGACTTTTTATGCTCGACCATATTTCTAACTTGATATTATTAATTTTCTTTGTATCTGACCTTGACCAATGTCCCGTATGTTGTGAGATGTGCGCAGACACGAAAGTATTGATTTTTTCCGAGGAACATTGACCTTGCTAGGCCGTAAGAACCTACAGAGATAACATTGAAATTAAATTAGACATTGAAAAAAGAGGTGACAAATTGAATTTATTTGAATATTATTTACAATTAACGCTAATTATTATAGTAACAGAACATAACCTTCTGCGACAGTATTTGATTTCCAGCCTCCGTGACTTTTCGCTAATTCTCTTTCGATTGCATATCCGAGAATAATCGATACTTGCGGTTTTATAACGGTAGAAAGCTGACCTGTCATTGGCTGAACAGTTGTAACCTGAGTCGTCATTGGCTGAAAGACCTGACCTTTAATGAGTAGGTGTACTTTAATGACATGCATTAAAGGTCTGCTACCAGGTACATTTCGGCATGGTCGAGCATAGAAAAATTTAAGAGCTTCTTTTGGAAGGTCGAGGTATTCATACATTCTTTTGAGCCAAAACTGATCTGCACTTTGAGAAAAAGCGTAGTTTCAACATTCTATCAGTAGGTACGTACATATTTAAATTAATTTTCCTTCATATAAATTTCACCCAGTTGAACGGAACTGTCTAAATTGCATGTTTTGAAAAACAAGTTCAGTATTGTCATATCATACGTAGCTAAATTTTTAAGGAGTTCTTTAATAGACTAGAACGGGGAAGTGTAGTTACAAGTCACTTTCATATGGACTATGAGGCTTTGCAATGATAGCTTAGGTGTTTATTCTCGTATCTTATATTTCTTTAATGTCACCCACCGGCGTTAATCATGGCCAGAGAACTGGACTCGTATCCCAAGGCTCCGCTCGAGTGTAGATTCAAATCTAGCTTGAGCTGATTACCTGATTTTTTTTTCCAGAATTTTCCCAACTTTAAAGTGAATGTTAGATAATTCCATGATGAACCTTTGGACTCGTCTTGCCAAATACCATTTCATTATCATTTCCACCTACATTAGATAACGTAGATTATAGGTGATAGAGCGTCGTTAAATATGTTGGATATTACTGAAGTCTCGATTGCTTTGGTGACAGAAAAATGTAAACCTAAGTGTGAGTTAAATTTATAGCATTTTTGAGATGATATTGAATAAATGTTTAGTGTGAAAAATAGACACCAAGTTTTGTCATCAAAATTGTATAGACCTATTAAATTTGCTTGCTCCTTTTCATACAGGGAATGATCACGAAACACTTTTGATATATTTGTAAAAAATTTTTACTAGAAAGCATGCACTAAATATTTTGTGCCAGCTTAATTTCAAAAAGTTTATTGATTTGCTTCATTGAGCAAACTGTCGTTATTTTCCCTTGAAGTTTGAATTAGTGTCTTAATTCAATATGTTGGAAATGATGCAAAGGCCTTCATCGAAAAGTTTCGTTCCAGTCTGAAGTTAATAGGCTTATATTTGAAAGAAAATAGTTTTCTTTTGAGAATGGTGCAATATGTCTTCGAACCTAGTAAGAAGGAAGAAAGGCACCTTTTTACGCAGCTTTCCAACCGAACGCCGCATCGCTTCCGCGTATTATGCTTGTGTTTCCTAAGCTCGTAGCTACCCCGCCCCATTAAGCCACCAACATCGCCACTACCCGTCATATCCATCCCATCCAGGGCATTCTCTCCCCTTGTTTTCTATGCTTTTGTTTGTTAAATGAGTGAGAGAAAAGACCACCACAAACCCCTATCGCCAAAGGCGATTCCATCTTTCACAGAAAGGGGCGAAATTAATATTAAGGGATTTCCTGCAACGTAATAATATTAGTGGGAGTAGGGTGGAAAGTTCAAAGGGTAAGCACAAAAACATGGCTAATTGGTAAGTTGGGCAGCATTAAACCACAATGTACTCGCTTACGTACAAAAGAATTGTTCTGATTAACAAACATGTATGGTTGCCAGGGTGCCTCCAGGAAACTATCCATACTGTGCGGATGCCAGAAGGGTCGGCTTTCTCAAAGACTAATTCCGATGTTTAAGATGTAACTAAACGTTATATTGCTATTGCATGCTGCGGGTTGAGAATAAACAATCAAACATATCGATTAATATAACGTAATTACTTTTCAAATTGTGTTTTGTTTTCCTTGCTTGAGGGCAGTAAAGAGTTTTTGATCAAAGTACAGGGGAATAACACGGAACACGGTTCCTTTATGGAAACTTTGAGGAGAAATCGCTGTTGCAACAATTGCACGGTTTCCCCTTACGATCTAATTACTCTTCTAACAGAGTTTACTTCCTTGTGAAGTAGCTGTTGAAATTGTATCTGGTTCAGGAAACTCGAACGAGATATGAGAATAATTTAACATTTCAATTAATTGTATTGACATTAGAATTTGATTTCTTATCGACTAGCTTACACAAGTAGTTGTGAATTGCAAGGATATACAGTAAAGTGCCGACCGATCATAGATATTTAAAAATTATCATGTTGTAATATTTACTATTTACTTTATACTTTGAAATATTTCGTGTCACGTTGGGTGATCCTTTTCCTTTTTTGCATTTTCTCACATTCTCTCATTTTATACTACTAGCAGTAATTATCCTTCCGGCTTCTTCTTGAAGTGTGACTAACGACGCCTGGATCTGCTTTCTTCCATTTCCTGAAATAGAGGATGCCACATTGTTATTGTGTTAGTCCACTAAATCTAATCAAGGCACTAACCATTTCTTCTCCGCTCACTCGTTCGCTCTGTTATAGAATCTCTAATTATATTACTGACTAAATTATTGACTGAGATGTTGGTTACACTACTGATCGAGATACTGACAGAATTACTGAATGAGAAGCAAATTACTGACTGAGATATTGACTAAATTATGAAACAATTAATTGGGAAAATCACTGACCGAGTGGCTAGCTAAGTTACTGGCAGAGAAACTGGCAAAATTATATAGAACCTGGGCTATTTACAGAGTGGCTGGATAAGTTACTTACAGAGATACAGGCTAAATTACATAGAGGCTGGGCAATTTAAAGAACGGCTGGATAAGTTACTGACAGAGATAGTGGCTAAATTACAAAGAGGCTGGGCAATTTAAAGAATGGCTGGATAAGTTATTGACAGAGATAGTGACTAAATTACATAAAGACTGGACAATTTACAGAAGTTACTGACAGAGATACTGGCTAAATTACATAGAGACTGGGCAATTTAAAGAATGGCTGGATAAGTTACTGACAGAGATAGTGGCTAAATTACTGACTGAGATAATGGCTAAATTCCTGAATGAGATACTGGCCAAATTCCTTACTGAGATACTGGTTAAATTTCCGACTGAGATACTGCTTACATTCCTGACTGCGAGACTGGCTAAATTCCTTACTGAGATACTGGTTAAATTACTGACTGAGATACTGGTTAATTACTGACTGAGATATTGGTTAAATTACTGACTGAGATACTGGCTAAATTCCTGACTGAGATACTGGCTAAATTCCTGACTGAGATACAGGCTAAATTCCTGACTGAGATACAGGCTAAATTCCTGACTGGTTACTGGTTAAATTACTGACTGAAAATACACTGGCTTATAACTGACTGAGATACTCGCTAAACTACTGACTGAGATACTCTCTAAATTACTCACTAAGATACTTTCTAAATTACTCGATGAAATACTCTAAATTCCTAACTGAGATACTGTCTGAATTACTGACTGAGGTACTAGCTAAATTACTGACTGAGATACTCGCTAAATTACTACAGAATACTGGCTAAATTACTGATGGAGCTACTGGCTGTATTAGTGACAGAGATATTGACTAAATTACTGACTGAAATACTGGCTGAATTACTGAGTTACTTTCTAAATTACTACAAAGATACTGGCTGAATTCCTAGATACTGGATAAATTCCTGAGTTGCTGGCCGAATTGCTGACTGAGATACTGACTAAATTACTACAGCGATATTTGCTAAATTATTGTCTGAGATACTAGCTAAGTTACTGACTGAGATACTAGGTACATTCCTAACTGACATACTGGCTAAATTTCTGACAGATATTATTTAATTTCCTGACTGACATAGTGGCTAAATTCCAGACTGAGATACTGTCTAAATTCCTGACTGCGATACTGTTTGAATTCCTGACCTAGAAATTCCTGACTAATATAGTGGCTACATTTCTGACTTAGATACTGTTTACATTTCAGACTGAGATACTGGCTAAATTCCTGACTAAGAAAGTGGCTACATTTCTGATTTAGATACTGTTTAAATTTCAGACTGAGATACTGGCTAAATTCCTGACTAAGATAGTGGCTACATTTCTGACTTAGATACTGTTTAAATTTCAGACTGAGATACTGGCTAAATTCCTGACTAAGATAGTGGATACATTTCTGACTTAGATATTGTTTAAATTTCAGACTGAGATATTGGCTAAATTCCTGACTAAGATAGTGGCTACATTTCTAACTTAGATACTGTTTAAATTTCAGACTGAGATACTGGCTAAATTCCTGACTAAGATAGTGGCTACATTTCTGACTTATATACTGTTTAAATTTCAGACTGAGATACTGGCTAAATTCCTGACTAAGAGAGCGGCTACATTTCTGACTTAGATACTGTTTAAATTTGTGCCTGAGATACTGGCTAAATTCCTGACTAAGATAGTGGCTACATTTCTGACTTAGATACTGTTTAAATTTCTGACTGAGATGCTGGCTAAATTCCTGACTGTAATACTGTCTAAATTCCTGACTAAGATAGTGGCTACATTTCTGACTTAGATACTGTTAAATTTCTGACTGAGATACTGGTGAAATTACTGACAGAGATATTTGCTACATTACTAAGGAGAATACTAACTAAATTACTGAGAGAGGTACTGGCTAAATTATTGACTGAGATACTGGCTAAATTCCTGTTTAAGATAGTGGCTACATTTCTGACTTAGATACTGTTTAAATTTCTGATTGAGATACTGGCTAAATTCCTGACTGAGATAGTGGCTACATTTCTGACTCAGATACTGTTTAAATTTCTGACTGAGATACTGGCTAAATTCCTGACTAAGATACTGCCTAAATTCCTGACTAAGATAGTGGCTACATTTCTGACTTAGATACTGTTAAATTTCTGACTGAGATACTGGTGAAATTACTGACATATATTTTCTAAATTACTAAGGAGAATACTGACTAAATTACTGAGAGAGGTGCTGGCTAAATTATTGACTGAGATACTGCCTAAATTCCTGACTGAGATACTGGTTGGATTACTGAGATACTAGCTGAATTACTGACAGAGATACTGGCTGAATTTCAAGGAGGATATTGGCTAAATTACTGACAGAAACACTGGCTAAAATACTGACTGAGTGACTTAAGTTACTGAAATTACATTATGTTTGGTCTGTACTGAAATGTGAGATCTGTCCTGTTCTGTCTGGTCTGTCTTCAAAATGTATGATCTGTCCTGATCTATCTGGTCTGTTCTGATCTGTCGGTCTGTACTGATCTGTCTGGTCTGTCCTGATCTGTCTTGTCTGTTCTGATCTCTCTGGTCTGTCCCGATCTGTCTCGTCGGTCCTGAAATGTATAATCTGGTCTTTACTGATCTGTCTGGTCTGTTCTGATCTGTCTGGTGTGTACTGAAATGTATGATATGTCCTGTTCTGTCTGGTCTGTCTTGAAATGTATGATCTGTCCTGATTTGTCTGGTCTGTTCTGATCTGCTGGTCTGTCTGGTCTGTTCTGATCTATCTGATCTGTTCTGGTCTGTCTGGTCTGTCCTGATTTGTCTCGTCGGTCCTGAAATGCATGATCTGTCCTGATTTTTCTGGTCTGTACTGATCTATCTGGTCTGTACTGATCTGTCTAGTCTGTCCTGATCTGTCTGGTCTGTTCTGATCTGTCTCGTCGGTCCAGAAATGTATGATCTGTCCTAATTTGTTTGATCTGTCCTGATCTGTCTGGTCTGTATTAATCTGTCTGGTCTGTATTAATCTGTTTGGTCTGTACTGATTTGTCTGGTCTGTTCTGATCTGTCTGGTCTGTACTGATTTGTCTGGTCTATACTGATTTGTCTGGTCTGTACTGATTTGTCTGGTCTGTACTGATTTGTCTGGTCTGTCCTGAAATGTAGGATCTGTCCTGAACTATCTGATCTGTACTGACATGCCTGATTTGTTTTGAAATGTATGATCTGTCCTGACCTGTCTGATCTGTTCTGATCTGTCTGGTCTGTACTGAATTGTCTGGCCTATCCTGAAATGTATGATCTGTCCTGATCAGTCTGGTCTGTACTGATCTGTCCGGTCTGTATTGTTCTGTCTGATCTGTACTCGTCTATCTGGTCTGTCCTGAAATGTATAATCTGTCTTGATCTATATGGTCTGTACTGATCTGCCTGGTATGTACTGATCTGCCTGGTATGTACTGATCTGCCTGGTCTGTACTGATCTGTCTGGTCTATATCGATCTGTCTAGTCTGTCCTGAAGTGTATGATCTGCCATGATCTGTCTGGTCTGTACTGATCTGTCTAGTCTGTACTGCTCTGTCTGGTCTGTACTAGCCTGATATGTACTGATCTGTACTAATCTGTCTGGTTTGTCCTGAAATGTATATGGCATGATCTGACTGGTCTGTATTAATGTGTCTGGTCTATACTGATCTATCTGGTCTGTCCTGAAATAGGCTATACGATCTGTTCTGATCTCTCTGGTCTGTACTGATCTGTCTGGTCTATATCGATCTGTCTGGTCTGTTCTGAAATGTATGATCTTCCATGATCTGTCTGGTCTATACTGATCTGACTACTCTGTACTGATCTGTCTGATCTGTCCTTATCTGTCTGGTCTGTACTGGTCTGTCTGATATGTACTGATCTGTACTAATCTGTCTGATTTGTCTTGAAATATATGATATGTCATAATCTGTCTGATCTGTATTAATCTGTCTGGTCTATACTGATCTGTCTGGTCTGTACTGATCTGTCTGGTTTGTATTGATCTGTCTGATCTGTCCTTATCTCTCTGGTCTGTACAGATCTCTCTGGTCTGTCCTGAAATTTATGATCTGTCATGGTCTGTCCTGGTATGTCTGGTATGTCGTACTTCTGATCTGTTCTGGTCTGCCTAGTCTATCCTGGTCTGTCCTAGTCTGTCTGGTATGACTGTCATGTCTATCTGCCTTCCTGATCTGTCCCGGTCTGCCTGTCAGGCTAGTTTGTCCTGGTCGATCCAGGTCGTTTCCGTCCGACTGCCTGCATCTCCCGGTCTGTCCTGGTCTTTTCTGTTATATGGTCTAGTATGCTGTATGTCTGTCTAGTCTGTCCGTACATTAATATATAATATGGAATTATGTTCCTTTCTAAGGTTTGTTTCTGCTAGTTTTATTTATAGTTTTAATGTTTTATCAAAAAGTACTACAAGGAGGTTTTTTTTAATAAGAAACAGTTTCTACTCAGTGTATCTTATTGTATCATATTAAATGTAATAAACTAGGTAAATAAATTTGACGTTAATCTTATATCATTTCTCTTTAAAAGTAAACTTTAGGAATTATAAATTGGTACCAAAACTGCTATTAATTTAAAGAATTTCATATCAGTACTTCTTTTGGTTTCGTGTGTTAATCCTACTTTTAGTGTACCGTACATGTTGTGAAATGTGTATTCATTTTGTCTCTTGACAAAAATTGTACTAGTTTTATAATTTTGTTAATTGTTCATCTTGTCTATATTTGTAATTTGAAAATGTAGCTAAACCTATTCATTTTTTTTTTGTTGCTATTGTTTTAGTCTTCTATGAGCATTTTGAAAATGTTGTATATTTGGTATATTTACCCCATTGATTGCTCTTATTTTTCCTTTATTATGTATATAACATCGATTTAGTGTACAATTTTTCACTTATTATTAGTAATCTCTTTTTCTTTATATTTAAAAAGTCATATATTAGGTCTCTCATTGGTTGTCCTTTTTGTTCTAACTGGGAACTCAAAAATATTTTAAATATTAATTTTACTCATTTCCACTGATACTACCTAGTTTCCCGCACTCCAATGATGTTTTTTAGCCTTCAGTATTTCTTTAATTGGTTGTCGCTTTTTCCTGTGTACTAAAAATATGGTATAATGATACTTCATTTCATTTATGTTCTAGTGTTATTTATATGTCTCGTTGGTTGTCCTCTGTATCCTAACTGGTTATTGAATCATGGTGTATATTTTTCTTCATCCCACTTATGGTTTTATATATTCTATATTTGTCTCATTGGCTATTCTCTTTGTCCTATCTGGGTATCAAAATATTGTACTTACTTTCCTTCATTAATCTTCTGTATTTGTCTCATCAGTTGTCCTCTTCGCCCTTCCTTCATTTCACTGATGGTTTCCTAGTCTTCTGTATTCGTTTCATCGGTTGTTCTCTCCATCCTAATAAGGTATTTGAATATTGTAAAGTACTCATTTAATTTATTTCTGCTGATGGTTTTATATTTTTTATTTGTGTCATTGGTTATTCTCTTTGTTCTGGCTGGATATTAAAATAATGTACTTACTTTACTTCTTTGTATCGATGTTTTTATACTCTTCTGTAGTTGTCTTATTGACTGTCCTCCTGTTCTAACTGGATATTAATATTGTACTTGTTTTATTCCTTCCGACTGATATTTCACTTCTTCCCACTGGTATTTTGTTTCTTTCCAGTATGTCCTTCTGGTGTTCTATATTTGTCTTACTGGTTTTCTTTTTATCCTAACTGGGTATTAAAAGGTACGGTAATCTAAAGCTCGATTCAACGTTATTGGCCCCTGTCCTTGGTTTCTTGGCTAGTAAGCGAGCTTTGTGTTGCGGCATAAGAAAGAAATTTAATCACAAATGTGAATAGGAGGGGAAGAGGGAAAAGGAAAAATGAAAATAATATCTAGCTCGTAGCTGATTAACACTCATGTCAAGAATTTATAAGTCATCATGGCATTTTTTAGTCAACAGACGTAGTAGGTAGTAACGAGACTTGTGGAAAAATATTGTATTTTTAAGGCGGAATGTACCGCGACATGATAAGAAGAAAGTGTTAGGTGTTATGACTGAGCGGCCTGACCTGTGTGACCCAGCCCGTCAGTAGTGATGAGTAACTCGCTCTTAGTAAATTTTTTATTTTAGTAGGTTATTTTACGACGCTTTATCAATATCTTAGGTTATTTAACGTCTGAATGAGATGAAGGTCATAAATGCCGTTGAATTGAGTCTGGGCTCCAGCACCGAAAGTTACCCCGGAAAAAACCTCAACCAGATAATTTGCCCCGACCGGGAATCGAATCTGGTTTCGCAGCCAGACGCGCTAACTTCATAGTCTATCTACTTGCTTTTTGCAGGGGCCAAAGTCCCTGAATCAAGCTCTGCATATTTTAATTTACATTTGTGACGTTTCTGCAGTATTCTGTGAATTTAAAGATCTTGTTGTGGTATTTCTCTCATTGCCTTTCCATTTTTCTTAACTGTATATTAAAAACTTTGTAGGCCTATTTAATTTACTTCTTTCCACTGATTTTCTTTAAAGCTCTGTTCAAGAATTTAAGAACGTTGTAATTGTTTTTGTATATATTTTGGCATTAATTATTTCTTCTCTGTTAACTGGGTGTAATTACAATGCTGAATTTTTCTATATAATTTCTGTCACTGTTTGTTTTGTCAGTTATCTGTGAGATTTAAAAATGTTTTGTATTACTGTATAATTCTTGCACTAGATATCACGTTACAGTAACAAATATAAATGATACTCGGTGGAAATTAAACACAGAATAAATATGGGAAATGCCTGTTATTATTCGGCTGAGAAGCTTTTATCATCCAGTCTGCTGTCAAAAAATCTGAAAGTTAGAATTTAAAAAACAGTTACATTACCGGTTGTTTTTTATGGTTGTGAAACTTGGACTCTCACTTTGAGAGAGGAAGGGTGTTTGAGAATAAGGTGCTTAGGAAAATATTTGGGGCTAAGAGGGATGAAGTTACAGGAGAATGGAGAAAGTTACACAACACAGAACTGCGCTCATTGTATTCTTCACCTGACATAATTAGGAACATTAAATCCAGACGTTTGAGATGAGCAGGGCATGTAACACGTATGGGCGACTCTAGAAATGCATATAGAGTGTTAGTTGGGAGGTCGGAGGGAAAAAGACCTTTAGGGAGGCCGAGACGTAGATGGGAAGATAATATTAAAATGGATTTGAGGGAGATGGGATATGATGGTAGAGAATGGATTAATCTTGCTCAAGATAGGGACCAATGGCGGGCATATGTGAGGGCGGCAATGAACCTCCGGGTTCCTTAAAAGCCAGTAAGTAAGTAAGTAAATAAGTAAGTTAGTAAGAAAGTAAGCTATTGCGTTTCCCTAATTAAAAGTTTTAATATTTAATGTCTTACTTCGATATTCTTTCTTGAATGTTTGTAATTCATATAGGTCTACTCATTCTGTATCTTTTCCACCGATTATTTGGTTCGTTCTTGCTGAGAACGTATCCTGTAATCTTAGAAAGTTTGAATTAACAGATTGTATTTGGATTTTGTCCTTTATCAGGGATATCATATATCTAATTTTCATATTGAGACACATGAATACTGATGTCCTAAAGTTCATAAAACTGTATGCATTACTTCAATTAGCCTTAGACTTTACCATAGCATAATAAGTTATATGTCTTTATTCTGCTGCTCCTGATTAATCTTTCAAACGAACAATAAATTAGAGCTGAAGGGGATTTGAGTTCGCAAATGATCTCTTGCTTGAGACCCAGAAATGAGGAATAGTGCACTTTTACTGTCTGGGGATAAAAACTAGTGTCGAGGCTAGGCATGCAAGCACAGGGGTTGCTGGCGTCGCGTCGCCTTCATTTGAAAGCGCGGCAGCCTAATGAACGGGGTTGACGTCACCCACTTGTAATCCTGTACCCGTGTGGTCCAATGAGCACCCGAGGGACTGCAGCAAGGTTCCGTCCGTCACATGTGTTTGTATGCATGATCGACTTCGCAATTCGGAAATAATTACTCGCGTCGGCTTTCGGCATCTCTTTCATGTCCTGAATTTGCATTCTGTGCACGTCATCGAATCTTCGCATGCATGTGGCAGCCTATCTATACTGACAGTACAATCAGAGACACTGCAAAATGGCTAGGTATTAGTCAATAACTTTAAGCAAAGTACACATTGAATTTGTACTCTACCTCGCATCACCGTTGTCGTATTATTGTACAACTTGAGCAATTGAAGGGTTCAGAGCCATAGTGGGCCAAGCGCCATTTATTAAAAATAGAGAAAGCAAGGGTTAAAATTAAGTGAATACCATACATATCATTTAATTTTAATGTGTATACTTTATATTACTTGCTATATGTTTCCATTGAATTATGATAATAACTTCATTTTAACCCTTGTTTTCTACGGTTTTAGTAAATGGCGCTTGGCCCACTATGGTTCTGAACTCTTCAATTAAAATTACTCATACTGCCCTTCTTTTTATTCGTTCTATTTCATTCACATAAGAACAACCACATTAATAGTGCCTTGGTCAATGACAAAATAACTCAGAATTTCGTAAATTTAATTTTTCACATTTTAATAATATTAAAAGAAGTAACGTCCATTTCTGTGAGTTACTAAATGTGCATAAAGCAACGAACTAATGTCTTGTTCTCTTAATTAGTATGGCCATTTCCTTGTCTGTTATTTATTGTGACAATCTCCATGTCCGCCTCGGTGGCTCTGAGATAGCGTACTCGCTGCTCATCCAAGCAGGTCTTGGTTCGATTATCGTCGTAGATAATGGAATAAATTTATTTTTGGTCTTTATCTTTATCATTGTCCGTTGTGCCAATCTCACATCCAGGCACGTCCGCAACGTGTAGAATGTAGGTTTATATGTGTTGATTAGGGGACAATACCATCCCTCTCTTACAATTCAGTGGTCTATAAGCCTGTACTACAGGGGAGGTAAAACGAATAGATAGATAAGATAGATACAGAGACAGACAGATGCAGGCAGACAGACTAAGAAGGAGAGATAGGAAAGATAAGAAGGAGAGATAGGAAAGATAAGAAGGAGAAATAGGAAAGATAAGGAGAGACAGGAAAGATAAGGAGAGACAGGAAAGATAAGGAGAGTTAGGAAAGATAAGAAGGATAATTAGGATAGATAAGAAGAAGAGATAGAAAATATGAGGAGAGACAGGAAAGATAAGGAGAATTAGGGAAGATAAGAAGGAGAAGCAGAAAATCTAAGAAGGAGAGACAGGAAAGATAAGGAGAGTTAGGAAAGATAAGAAGGAGAATTAGGAAAAATAAGGAAAGGTAGAAAATATAAGAAAGAGAGACAGGAAAGATAATGAGAGTTAGGAAAGACAAGAAGGAGAATTAGGATAGATAAGAAGAAGAAATAGAAAATATGAGGAGAGACAGGAAAGATAAGGAGAATTAGGGAAGATAAGAAGGAGAAGCAGAAAATCTAAGAAGGAGAGACAGGAAAGATAAGGAGAGTTAGGAAAGATAAGAAGGAGAATTAGGAAAAATAAGGAAAGGTAGAAAATATGAAGGAGCTGTAGGAAAAGTAAGAAGGAGAGATAGAGAAGGTCAAGAGGAAAGATAGGAAAGGTCAGGAGGAGATTTGGAAAGGTAAGGAGGAGAGATTGGAAATATGAGGAGAGATAGGAAAGGTAAGGAGAGGCAGGAAAGATAAGGAGAGTTAGGAAATATAAGAAGGAGAATTAGGAAAGATAAGAAGGAGAGGTAGGAAATATAAGGAGAGGTAGGAAAGGTAAGAAGGAGAGATAGGAAAGATAAGAAGGAGAGATAGTAAAGATAAGAAGGAGAGACAGGAAAGATAAGGAAAGTTAGGAAAGATAAAAACAGAGATAGTAAAGATAAGGAGAGACAGGAATGATAAGGAAAGTTAGAGTTAGGAAAGATAAGAAGGAGAAGTAGGAAATATAAGAAGGAGAGATGGGAAAGGTAAGGAGAGATAGGAAAGGTAAGGAGAGATAGGAAAGATAAGGAGAGTTAGGAAAGATAAGGAGAGTTAGGAAAGATAAGGAGAATTAGGAAAGATAAGGAGGGGTAGAAAATATAAGAAGGAGAGGTAGGAAAGGTAAGAAGGAGAGATAGGGAAGGTCAGGAGGAGAGATTGGAAAGGTACAGAGGAGAGATTATAAAAGTAAGGGGGAGAGATAGGAAAGACAAGAAGGTGAGATAGGAAAGATAAGAAGGAGAGATAGGAAAGGTGGAAAGAAGATAACTTATCCTCATACTTCAATGTTTAAATAATGTATACTCTACAGGATTTTATCTGATTACAATGATTCTGTTCTATAAAGAATAAAAAAAAAACGTATTACCAAATATTGACAAATACATAGGCCTATATGGAAGAAAACACAATAGGGAATGAGTGACTAGGGGTCGTTGAATGAGTGCATTAATTACTACACAGTGAGTAAATAAATATACTGTAAGAATGAGCACGTGAATGCGTAGTTACTGAGTGAATTAATGCGTCAGTCAATAAATTAATTTACGAATGAATTAGTGAATTAATGCGCCATTGAGTAAGTGTAAGAGTATATCGATGTGCAATTAAATGAGTGAATAATTATGCGAATTAATGATTTAGTAAATGAGCGAGTGAATGTGTGAGTGAACGAATCGCCGAGTGAGCAAAACGAGTAACTATGTAGGTAAGCATGCGAAGGACTAGTTTAAGGAAGATTTCATGGTTGAACGATAGAATGAGTGCTCGAACGAGTGAATGAGTTATTGTGTAAGTAAGCGGCTGATTGGTGGTTTTAAGGAACGAAATGTTTCGTTAGATACGGAACGAATTAAGTGCACAGTAAGCAAACCAATTAAAACTTTTAAACGGTAATGGTAATAAGAATTGAGTATACGTAACAATGGGTTCTGTTAGTAATACCATAAGTTAATGTTTGAATTTTATATCGGCATTTATTATAAGGACACCACTAATTCAAACTACTGCTGCTACTATTTTCATTACTGCTGACACCACTGCTCACTCTTACTTAAACTTACTTAATTATAAATGGCTTTTAAGGAACCAGCACGTTCATTGCCGCCTCACATAAGCTCGCCATCGGTCCCTATCCTGTGCAAGGTTAATCCAGTCTCTATCATCATATCCCACTTCCCTCAAGTCCATTTTAATATTATCCTCCCATCTACGTCTCGGCCTCCCCAAAGGTCTTTTATCCTCCGGCCTCCCAACTAACACTCTATATGCATTTCTGGATTCGCCCATACGTGCTACATGCCCTGCTCATCTCAAACGTCTGGATTTAATGTTCCTAATTATGTCAGGTGAAGAATACATTGCGTGCAGTTCTGCGTTGTGTAACATTCTCCGTTTTCCTGTTACTTCATCCCGCTTAGCCCCACATATATTTTTCTAAGAACCTTATTCTCAAACACCCTTAATCTCTGCTCCTCTCTCGAAGTGAGAGTCCAAGTTTCACAAGCGTACGGAACAACCGGTAATATACCGGTAATGGTTTTATAAATTCTAACTTTCAGTTTTTTTGGCAGCTGACTAGGCTAGATGACAAAAGCTTTTCAACTGTATAATAACAGGCATTTCCCATATTTATTCTGCGTTTTATTTCCTCCCGAGTGTCATTTATATTTGTTACTTTTACTCTAAGATATTTGAATTTTTCCACCTCTTCGAAGGATAAATGTTCAATTTTTATATTTTCATTTCGTACATTGTTCTGGTCACGAGACATAATCATATCATTTGACTTTTAAAATTAATATGGATACGTTGTAATTACCATTATTGAACAGAATCTGTGTTCACTTGAATGCATTTTATATGTTTTTAAATGTTTTATATTATTTTGTGTATTATGACATTGACATTAGGTAATATGATGTGTAATACAATGTACATTAGGTTATATAACCCCATCATGTACACTGTAAATCTTATGTCACAAAGCACATTCATGCAATTTTTAAATTTTCAAATGACATCAAATATTACTTGTCTGAAGATGCCGTTTTAGGCGAAAACTTTAACAATAAATGTATTTGATGTAAACTGTTTGTAAGATAACTTTAATTATGATAAGTCATAAGACTGATTTGTAACTGGTTATTTTTTTTAGAAATAACATAAGATTTATAAATATTCAATCCACAATCTTTTACTATTTTTTCTGTTGGAAAATAATGAATACAAAATTACAAAGAACACTTTCTATTTCTATCATTTCTTTCAGGCGTTAAACATTAATTGCTTGTAGAGCTTGTGTGACTTCCGTTCGTGGACTATGAAACTTTATAATAAAATAACTGAGAGTAGCCTTGTTAGAGAACTAAACAGAATGATTTATTTTAAATATGGTAATTTACTTGTAAAATGTTTAATCTGAAGCATTCAAATATTTACTCTAAAAATCAGTAAAATATTAGTAAACATTATGTAAAAGTTTTACGTCAATAGGCTTTATAAAAATGCAATTATATTACACATTTAATAATTAAATGCTTTATTCAGACTCACGCGTAATGCATAATTTATTTTCATGCATTTAGAAAATTTATACCACTGCTCTATGAAAATATGGTTACATAGATCTAGGTAGATCTATGAAAGTTTAAGCATTTTAGACTTTACAAAATGTAAACAGTTTCATTACAAATCCTTGTTGTTACGCGGTCTAGATGTCATTCGGCTGTAGCACTGCCGTCGTGATCTAATACAGGCCGTAAGGCAGACCACGTGACTCGCTTAACAGCTGATCGCGAAGGGCGGTCTTTCAACCATATCAATTAGTTGCAGTACAGGAAAAATAACATATATTTCTCTGAAATGCAGTGTAATCGCGTCAGTAAAATTTTAAACAGTGACTGTGAGACACTTGAGACACAATTCACTTGCAACGTAAGCTATAATATTATTTTTGGTGTGAAAATTACTTTGTTGCAGGCAAAGTTCCTATGTGTAATACTTGCCTTTATTTCGATTAAATATTGCGCCCTTATGTGGTTAAGTGAATTTTTGGTGTTATAAACAGTAAATATTTGTAATGATATACACGTGAAAGTGAAACATTAACTGGGATGTAAAGTAAATTATGATTAGGCCTAAGTGCAGCGTTACTGATGTTACTCTTGTCTAATCCATTTTTGTTAGTTTACCGTATTTGTTTTATTAAATTTAAATTATTGCGCCCTTCTTATGTGTGAATAATCTACATTATAAATAATACGTTTGATAATATACACAATTTGAACTAAAAGCGAGATACATATAGTATATTATGAAAAATTATACCTTATAGTTTTCATTACTTTTATAGTATCTAGTATTGTAATTAATTGAAATAAAGCACGCTCGCTTCATTACGAAATGCTTGCACATTCATTTAAGCACGTTTCAACAATTTTCAGTTGCATCGCACGCATATTTTGATGTGTTGACATTGTAGGTTATGTTTACTGACATTATAGATTATGTTTACTCTATCAGTACTTGCCTTATTTCTATATTCGCAATTATGCATAATAATTAAGCATAACGCTACGTATAGCTTGTAAATGCAATTTGTCTACACTTCAATTGTATTTATTCGTTTCATACGGTACTCCAGTCTGATTAGTTTAATATGTTACCAGGGCTAAACTAGCGCTGAGGTAGTTCCCTTCGTATTCATTCACCTTGCATATATTAATTAGTTCGGTTAGTTCAGGCTTTTATTATGCCTTGCTTAGAGGATGAAATGCATCTCCACAAAAAATAAATTCAACTGTTTTCAGTTCAGAAGTTACCGGAATTATACCTCAGCGCTCGTTTAACCCTAGTTAATTAATATAACCGTATGTACATTTCATAGGAAGGACTGTGGTGAATTTTCTACTTATAAGTAAGGAAGATAACCGTGTTCTGAAGTTTATCCTAAATATATTTTTCTTTATTAAATCTCACAATAGCTTTCGTTCTCAACTTAAAATGTTGGCGCAAATAGGTTATGTTAACATGGTGAATGCTCTTCACATAAAAATAACAGTTTTATAATTATTCCTGCCACATTATGCAACAAATAAATGGAACTAGGCGGAACTTATGCACACATTACATTGAATAACAATTTAATTGTATTATTTATTTGTTCCCTACTATACTGGGTCGTATTGAATTCTATTTATCTAACCTACCAGATGAAGTAACACACAACCGTACGTACCTACACTAATTTCATAGGAGGGACTGTGGTAAATTTTTTACCTACAAGTAAGGAAGATAGATGTGCTAAATTAAAATCACAATATAAATAATTCTTCTTTATTAAATCTCAAAATAGCTTCCATTCCAAACTTAAAATGTTGATGCAAACAGGTTATGTTAGCATGTAAAACTCCGTTCACATTAAAATAACACAGTTTTGTAATTATTTCTGCAACATATTATGCAGTAAGAAGTGAACGTATCTTATACACACATTACACTAAATAAAATTGAGCACCGACACGCATTAAAGTAATATATTTCACTCAGCTCCGTATACTCAAATAGAAAAGCCCGACCCATCGAGTGACGTCACACATCCTGCATTACGGCCTGGTTTAGATCACGATGGCAGTGGCTGTAGCAACTGCGGCCACTGTTTGCGATCTTAGTCTGCTATCTCTCTCACCACAGTCATCTCTACGCTCACACCAACACATAACTCCGAAGTAGAACACAGTCCCCTTACTTCTCTGTTTAACAATACAGATCAGCGCGATACGTGTTTCTTGATAAAAATTTCTTGTTTGTGTTTAATTCCCCTCCTCCCAAATCGCCTTATGGACGAGCCGCCTCTGTTGTTACTGACAAGCATTCCTAATTATGTTATAGTAAATAGGTCTATGTTTAATTTTCTTTAGAACTGATTAGCGCATCTACGAAACTCTAGGGTCCCGGCTGAAATCTCTATAGCTATACGAACAAATTGTGTGATTCAAGATTCTGCTGAGATGGTTTAAAAGTTTCGTATCGCCGTTATAAATGATCATGATTATTGTCATCATTAGGGCGATTTTTAAGATTTAGCATATTTTTCTTTATAAGTTTAATGAGTTGCTAAAATATGTTACATAAATCTACCATATGAAAAAAACTTATTAAATTAAGGTAAGTTCTGATTTTGCTAGAGCATATGTGTATATATTTGACAAACAAAATTCAAGGATTTTGCAAAAAAAAAAAAAAAACTGAAGTTTGAGAATCTTTGTCTATAGCGGGCAAATTATTGCCCTTTTCTACAGTTGAGAGTTTTGAAAATCGACTTGCAGAAAATTAAAAAAGAATGCCTGAAGAAGTTAATAGCAGAACACCTAAATGCGTTACAAAGTTCCGGCACCTTTTTGTTACATTTTTCATCATGGAACGGAAGTATGTCTGAATAACTATGCTTTTAATAAACTAATTTTTTTCTTTAAATTTTACTTAGACCTTGAAAGACTTGGTTGGAAAAGAAGAAGGTTAAAAACGACAAAATTCCCGTGCAGTGAAGAGTAATTATCTCTCCTTCCGCTATAAAATATTCTACACAGAGTTCCACTACCTTGTTCTCCAGAATAAAAGCACTGGTTGTTATTATTAATAAAAACAAATAAGTGTGCCGCAATATCGTGGGCGTTCAGTAAAGTGTGTCGTCAGTCAAAAAAGATTAGGAACCACTGCTTTATGACATCAGGATAATCGAAAGTCTTTATGGGTGGCGGATAAACATAAATCTTCACTTGCCTCGTGGAAATCGAATCTTAGTCTCTGGATTTATATTTCGGAACAATGCCGCTTGAGCCAGAGTGAAGGCACCAATCAAAAATTAGTATGTTACTGTTTTATAGCGGCTGTTCGACTGACTTCGAATTGTTGACAGGTAGTAAGAAAGTAAATAATAAAAGTCGTTTATATGGTAAAAACTCGCTTTGGAAAATCTGCTTTCCTCCTTTAAAATTGCAGAATTATTTCATTGTCTGAGAACTCTTGAACTATTAAACAGAAGTGCGGTGTGCGTGGAAGAGAGTAAGTTGAATTACAGCCTCTTCTCAATAATTCGACGCCTTTAGTTCGGGAACAAATGAATGAATGGCTGCGAAGTTCTATGTAAGCAAAGTAGGTACGAATGGCTGATCGTAATAACGTTGTAACGATATCCTATAGAATCTCTTCACGTTAAGAGTCTATCTAGTATTTCGCGCATTCCCCCCAAATTTAAATTAATAAAGTTTGAATCTTATCAACCGCGCCTAAATCACCAAACCACACGAATGCTATTGTCTATTCCTCCCCGAACCATCCATAACGACCGCGCGTTCCATTTGATGAGTCAACATTTGCATTCATTTACTGCCTTAATCCACTCCTCTCGCTTCCCTTTCCGCATGTGCAAGCATTTCAACAATTCCGACACGCCATGAAGGAGAGCTGGCTCACACAGAATTCCATCAATGTTCTTCGATTCGTACATTCATCGCTCTACGAGTTTTCACTGTTCTAGGCTCGTTCATATCTCTACGGAGTAGCAATCGAATTTCGTCGTCTGTATTTAGCACCGTCACTCTTCTCCAAGTGAAAGAACACAGTGA
The DNA here is from genome assembly GCF_040183065.1 of Periplaneta americana. Lineage (NCBI taxonomy): Eukaryota > Metazoa > Arthropoda > Insecta > Blattodea > Blattidae > Periplaneta > Periplaneta americana. Next base: position 26,942,055 of record NC_091125.1, read on the forward strand.
ACAATGGAGACCTCTATTATAACAATGAAATTGATAATCATATAATGTCTCCATTCTTAAATCACAAGATTCTTCATATCATACGAGATATATAACCTATTTCAACAATAAATTATGTTATCAAACATTATTATAAGAGAGTAAATTTTTGTAAGTAGTAAATATACATGACAAGACAATATTTTTGAAATAATTCAACATATCAGTAGTGATTGTTCTACATTAATGACTATGGTATAAAATGAAGGGAATCGTTTCAAAACGTGTTTTCTCCATTCTTAAACAAGTTGTATTTTTTTTTTCTACTTTCTATGAACGCAGAATTCAAATCTGCGATGATAGCGCAACAGAACGAGTCTTGTATGATTTGAGGCTCTCTCGGCGTTGGTTCGCTAATATGTTTTCGCGGGATATCAGCCGAGTTAGGATTTTGGAATACTCCAAGCTTTCGACTGCTATCTCTGCAGCCATCTTCAGGGAAGTGATGTCCGAACAGAAAGTCGAAGGTTATATAGATGTTAGGCTGTCTGGGCGGCGAGCCCAGTTCCGCAAACTGGGAAGCGGAAGTGGGCTCGCCGCCCGCCAAACTTCACACAGGAATCCCGGGAGGGGCGGAGCTTACGAGGAATGACAATTCCCGGCCCCGGATTGGCAGATCCGCCAACTAATCCCGTTTCACCTGAGACAGCCTAACATCTATATAACCTTCGACTTTCTGTTCGGACATCACTTCCCTGAAGATGGCTGCAGAGATAGCAGTCGAAAGCTTGGAGTATTCCAAAATCCTAACTCGGCTGATATCCCGCGAAAACATATGAGAGAACGACTCTTCACCCATCTTACTATGAGGCGGATGTAAGTTCCTACACGGTTAAGGGATAAACCAACTTGGATGTGTAAGTTCCTACACAAGTCAAAGTTCCTATAAAAGGTAATGTGTAAGTTCCTACACAGCCAAAAGAAATTAGAACCTGCACGGTAAATTTTAGTTGAACAACTTGGTAACATAGTTCTTCGTTGGTCTGAGAGAACAGATATCAACAACAAACAATTGAACAACAAGAAACAGTTGGTAACTCTGTTAAATAACAAAGGCATGCACAATTTTACCAATATCCATGAGTAGCCTACTATTCGTAAATTAGTATAATTTTTATAACTTATGCAAATAGGAAATGAATTTATTTCAACAATCCTCCTTTCCTTCAAAGCTGCAAATCTGTCGACGTCTTTATAAGATGCCTTGAGTTTCACAGAAGGTCGACAGTATATCACTGTAAATAGCCATGGTGGTCGATGATGAAAGTCTTTCCTGTGATGTAGCATTCCTAGTGAAAGTTTTCAATCTTTTCAATCAGAAAAAGATTCTTTCAATGGAAGAATTTTTTTAAGTTATTTTATAAAACTTCTCTATTTTCTTGACACTTAAAAAAAAAAAAAAAAAAAAAAAAAAACATAACATAAATGAAATGGAACTGTAGGTCGTCCAGAATTTAAAAGATCTCTTTTACCCTAAACTTTCCATCTTCAAAATGGCGTTTCTAGTAAATTGCACACTCTTAAGACCACATGTACAGACAACTGAGCGCATTGAACATTCAGATGCAAAGCTGGAAGAAGACTGGCAATAAGTGGAAAGAATAAATATCTTAATGTTACTTTTTGCGGAATAACAAATTTTCAACATTGCGAATGTGTATGATAAAAATAACAGGTAGCCAACTACTTTACCGCTGCAGAGAGGCTGTTTGGACAGAAGGAATGAATGTACTATAGGCATCCAACAAATAAAACTCAGTGCGCAAAAACCAGCGAGCGTGACTGTCTCGCGCAGATGGCGTATGCTCCCGTTCCCAGCATTCTCTCAAGCATACTGAAAGGGAGTAAGAGGGGTATAGCATGCGCGCCACGAGGAGTTCGAGCTGAGTTTTGCTTGTAGAATACCTATACGTACCACAGTCAGATAGCACAGTAAAATTCCATCACTTTTCAACAGTTCTGCCGGCCTTGGAGACCAGTTTCAATCCTTCTCGGTTTGTACTGTTATATTTGCGAATTGCTTAGTTCTACTATCACCCTCCACCTTCAAAAAATCTGGCCGACCTCCTTACCCTAAGATTAAAAAACCCACTTCACGGGCATAAACCTTCAGGTCGTGATGTCATGTTACCATGGAAACCAAGTATTGTATTAGGATGGGAACCCAAACACTTTCTCCTGTAATATTGTAAGTTCCAATAGATACCCCTCATAAAAATTGGCATTATTTTTTTCAGCGGACAATTACAGCTACGATATACAAAACTAAACGGTGTTCTGTTCCTATTGGGTGAAGAAAGAAATTTTATATTTTAGGAATAAGGTACCAGTAATAATTAAAATTAATTTTAGTACGAGATAAAATTATACCGGTTATATACAAATAGGTGAAGTGGCGCTTCACCTACTTCATCTGAATACCCGTCCCTGAGAGCTTTTACAATGAATGCATTATACATGTTTTCTTCAAAGCATGTACCGACGATATATTGGCAGGGACGGCGTGGCAGGAGTTTCGAAAGAGGCAGTTTTGTTGCGAACTTGCGATCGGCTATAGCTGGAGAGGATTAGGTCTCAGAAAGATACCGCTCCTGAAAGAGTGAATAGGCGCGAAGCGGTCTCTACTTGGTTGTGTTTACTGTTGTTATATTTCTGAAATTCGCAATTTGATTGCACCACGAAACTCTCTCTAGCTTTATTCCATCCATCTGTAACTTGACTTGAATCCGAGAAGTGACGACGAATAAGTCTGAGTGCTTGCATCAGAGTTCAATATTTAAGATGGGTCAGTTGCTCAAAACGTTAAATATCTCATCAAGAAGAACTAGATAGAACTAAAGAATCCATACTAGAAGAAAGTACAAATATCGTAATACATATTATATTCGGAAGAGGAAAAATGTGCTGCTGCAAGCGAAACTCGAGACTGCTCCATTAAGAAATGGAAATACGAAGAAAGTAACATTATCTTTGGATTTGTAGATGCTAATAGATAGTCATCCTCAGTGTGTTTTGCGTCACAATACTTTTCCAAATAGCTTTATAATTTGAGGTAAATTGCCTCGTGTTTTCGAAATCACGCATTCGGAATGCAATGATAAAGATGTCAGTTTTCTCACAAACGGGATGAATTTTTAACGATAAAATGTATGGTTCAGGTACTTCACACTACAAACGAGAAGGAAACCCAAGCATATAATGCAATTAGTTACCAAATAGCTCAGGCGGGCGAAGCCAATATAACCCTTGCTATTGACCTGGTTAAATGTTTGCTGGATGAAAATTTGGCCAACAAAATAACTCTCGTCCCTCTCTCAAATTACCCAGCAGCTAACGAGAAGGAGTTAAATTGCCGTCTAAAATGCATTGACTTTGCTGTGCAAATGAACGAGTCCACCGACATGGTAGACTAGCGGCACTTTTCATATTATGTGCTATATGAACGTCAATATCCACTGGAAGAGGATATGCTTTTGCCATCCAATATGACAGAAGATGAATTATTGTGAAACGCGTTAATCATAATTGTAATGAGAGAGCGTGCGTCCGAAAGCAGAGATATTCATGTTATAATTTTTTCATGCAACTGGAAAAACTGAAATTGGCACTTACATTAAGAGAGAGAAAGAGAGCGAGAGAGAGAGAGAGAGAGAGAGAGGGAAAGAGAATCTGGTTCATTCTTACTAAACGAATGTATTAATACCACATTTATCTCTTCAGTATTTCAATAGTAAAAAAATATATATATAAGCTTATATATATTAATTTACATTTGTTAACTTTTGATTGAAAAATTTTTTTCCCAGTTTTCATTGGACATTCAATTAATATTTCAGTTTTTAAGATTTACAAATAAATAATTACTTTAACTGTGTTAGAATATATTTTCGTCCTCAACTTGATCATCTGGTACTTGGGTCACACTTCAATTAAATGTTTCAAAATTTAATATTTATAATTCAAACAAAATTATTTTTGACTAGATCCTTTACATTTATTCGTATTGACTAACATATTGGTAACGGAAAAGTTTAATCTCTAAACTTAGAGACAAATTTTTCTAAAAGCTCCTAAATTACTTTAGGTAGTATTTAATTTTTTTCTCAAAAACTTCCTCTTCCGAGATCCCATATTTATTTAACCAACACAAGATTGCTCCTTGTTAGTGCCTATTGAAAACTTTAAGCCAATACTACAGGTTGGAATAGAGAACAGATTTCACCATTATCGAAAATATTGGTTTATTCAAAATCACTTTACATTTGTCCATGTTTGTATGAATTGCATTATATCTCAATAAGTAAACGATGTGATATGTCCGTGTTCGGTGGAAAAAAGGGAGAATGAAGAAAAGATAAATACATTTCTTAATATGTCTGCTTTTGAATGCAAACCGCAAATTTAAAGGTCTTTTAACATTCGTTAAATCCCAAATCTCCCCGCAGTGCATAGCCTATGAAAGGAAGGCACATGTCACTGTTGATAGTGATTCTTCCGTCGGATGGGGACGTTAAGCCTGGCGAGTCCCTTGGTGCTATTCGACAGGAGTAGGCTACGTGTCGGCACTAGGTTTCCCCTTCTCCCTTCCTCACCTTCATCATCATCCTCACCCATTCACTACTCTACACTTATACGAACACTTAACATACACTCACTCCAGTACACGACAACTCTTCACAGATATACACCATGCATAACGTGGCCCTCCGAAGAAGTGGTGTGCAATTTGAAAATGGGTCACAGTCCGCAATATGCGGAACCCGAATCACGCAAAGAGAAGTGGGTAGGCATTAGACATACACAAACACATTGGTTTTATACATATTTGGTTGAAAGGAATTGAAAAATCGGATTCAGTTTAGTAAATATACGAAAATGGTTTCAAACTCAATTTTTATTAAAAGTGGATATGTCCGCTTTTGGACACAAGCTCCACATGTATCACCTTAGTCATATCTATTTTTGATCTGTAATATATGGTTGGTCTTTTATTTCATTGTTTCCCTGTCTCTGTAATTAAAAATACAAATGGAAAATAGAAATACAATATATATAAGAAAACTGAGAGTCGTGTTTTTAACAGCAATGTAAAATCATTTTACTTGAAAACTTGGAATGTAACCAATGAAATTAATAATAAATTACAGGCCTTTGTAAATCGTTGCTCGCGAAGAATGCGTAGCATAAGAGAGCCTGAATTAATAAGTACGAGTAATTCTTCATGGTAGGCAGTAGAGAGAAACTAGTTGCAGAACAAATTTAGATGAGAAAATTACGATTCGTAGGAAGTACTCTGAGGAAGGAAGACGAATCCGTCGAAAAGCAAGCATTGTATTGGAACCCACAAGGCGTATGAACATATTGCATATGGACTGAAGTGAATTACATTAAGTATCAAATATGTGTAGGTTTATTACAGTCAAATTACTTATCAATAGTACACACGTTGAACCATTACAATATTGTCAAAAACTTTTATATACTATTTCATGTAATATTGTAATGGTTCAACGTGTGTACTATTGATAAGTAATTTGACTGTAATAAACCTACACATATTTGATACTTATATTATACTTATCGGATCCAACATGCCTTTAAATTTGAATTACATTAGCTCATAAATTAAGTTATTACTTTTTCTTAAAGGTTTTTTCAATTAAAATAAACATTTACTAGTCGTTAAAATTTAACTGAAGAATATTGCTGTAGAATCTT